>NW_028149466.1:0-119629 GCF_964270895.1 Podarcis filfolensis
AATCTTTTGAGCGCTGGTGTATTTTTTCCTGAAATCTTCATCATGTTATTGAAGCGCATCGGAGCAAAGGCAGATGGGTCTTCGCAGCGGGACGGCTGGAAGGAGACGACCCAACTGGGGCTACCCAGCTGGCCTTGCGACCCTCTGCATGCCGACAACTACCACTAACTTAAAGGAATGCTATTTCTCTTCTTTCTGAAGCACTTTCCAAAGATGGTGGGTGAGCGGGTGAGTATATATTGGGAAGGGACCCCAAGGGTCATCTAGTCCAACCTGCTACAAGGCAGGAATTTGCAGGTGTCCCTTACGGGGATCAACCTCACAACCTTTGTGTCCACAGCACAGCTGGATGCTGCACTCTTAAATGGCACTTTGAAGGCTATGTAGGTATGGCTGAGGGATCCACACTTCTCCTGCAGCTGCAAGTTAAGTTACGCCATGAAGCACCCCTTGCCAACCCCTTTTGCTGACTGAGAGCAGAGGAAGTGCTGCCTAAAGTTCTTGGGGTGATTGCACATACGCTAATAACATTTATACCTCCAGGCAAAGGAAAAAACATGAGCCTACTCCGAAGGCTCATAAATGTAGAAAGTGCTTTTATTTAGAGCACCTCTCTTAACATTGCAAGCTGCTGCAAGTGTCCAAAACTGCTGTGAAGTTGCTGGTTTGTAAATATTAATTCTTCCTACTTTATTAATCTGAATTACTCAAATGGCTTTTAGTGCTGGCCACTACAGCAGGGGCTGATCCCCATTTATTCTTGTGGTGTTCAATTCAGAGTATCTGTTAAAAAAATCAAACAGAAAGCAATGGCGGGTTGCCATTAAGGCTGGGGGGAGGGAGCAAACTGGGTCTTCTAGACCCAAACTGGGTTTTGGGATGCTCCATTAGACAAATCAGCCAGCTCACTGCCTATCTAATTCACCGGGCATTCAATTATTTGCTTGCAAATTCATTATCTTTTTAAAATTTATGCCTTTTCCAAAACATTTATCTTAAGATGTAACGTGGAAGTGTACCACTTTTGGATGCTAATTCATCTCCGCTTGGATTATGTGGATAAATCGATAGGTGAAAGAATTGGTGTCTTGAGTAATTACTTGGTTAAGGCAATGGTTCAGCGGAAGAAATTAAGTTTTCAACACATTGCTTTGTCACCTTTAGATAGCCTAACAAGAAAAGGAAAAAGGAGACAAACCTCACTAACGTGGGTGAAGCCAGAAGGTGCTGCCCTACCCCAATCAAATAAATAAAAATACTTTACTGTATTTTTACCGTACTGTACTGTGCTGGTTAGGGGGGCCGGTGTTATATCAGGACTGGGGTTGTTTAAAAATGTTCTTAAGTGTTATATGTCAATATCTATTTCTATTTTTTCTCTTTTACCTTCATGCCTGCAGCTGACTTTTCCTCTACCTCCTCTTCTCCCTTCATCAGGCGAAGCTTCCTCCTCCTCCTCCTTTTCAGAGCAGGAATTCAACAGAGCCCATACAGACATAGGAAATATCAGTAGGGTCGATTATTTTCACAAGAAGGGAAAGAGGGGGTCCACGTAAAAGCAGACATATAATATGTCAAGCACAGATAGCAGTGGAAGAAATAATAAAGGGGGAAAGGAGCCATCATAGACTAACGGGAAGAAATGTGTTTTTCCCCAAGAGCCGCACACACACTCTGCGTGGCTCTTTAAAGAGCGTGTGGCTCTTGCTGGCTTTTCCGGGAGGTGGGGGAAGGGACAGAGGGCAGCCCATCAGTCCCTTCCCCCACCTACCAGAAAAGCCCCCAAGAGCCGTGCTCCTGGGGAAAAACACATTTCTTCCAGTTAGTCGTATGATGGTCAGGTGCGTCTTAGGGAGCGAAAAATATGGTGCCTGGTTACAAAACCACTGCTTAAAAAAGTGGTTCATCTGTCAGTGACGGGCTGCCGTTCTCCCTCCTCGGGGAAAAGCCTGCAAGCGCCGCACACACGCTCCGCGTGGCTCTTTAAAGCGAGCGCTGAGCAGAGCCTGGGATGCATACAGGCTCTGCTCAGCGCTCCCTTTAAAGAATATGTTTTTCTTGTATTCCCCCTCTGAAAACTAGGTGTGTCTTTATGGTCAGGTGCGTCTTATGGAGCGAAAAATATGGTGCCTGGTTACAAAACCACTGCTTAAAGAAGTGGTTCATCTGAACAATACTTTGTTTCAGATACAGTTTTTTCAATATATTGTTTCAGATACAGTTTTCAATACACTGCTTGGTCACCCTTGGTTAGGCTCACAAAGGTGGCCTGAGGGGGAAAGCAATGGAGATCTGAACTCACAGCCAGTTACTCTGGAGTTGCTGTAGCCAAGGGGAGCTTCCCCGCCCCAATTCAAATAAATAAAAATACTATACTGTTAAGGCTTAGGGGGGAAGAGGCCATGTCCCACTTGGGTGGGTGTGATTTATAATAATAATAATAATTTAACATTTAATGATAATAATAATTTATTACTATTTCCCAGCCACCAACAGAATATTTAAAAAAGCGATAAAACATGATATACTACAAACTTCCCTAACCCTTTTATAAGAATAACAATTATAATAATGATAACAATTTAAAAATCAATGATAATCATAATTTATTATCCTTCCCCAGCCACTGTGGGCTGCTCCCAACAGAATATTAAAAACGCGACAAAACAATATATATTACAAACTCCACTAAGCCTTTTATTATAATAACTAAAAAATAATAATTAAAAAAGTAATGATAATCATAATTTATTACTATTCCCCAGCCAACAGAATACAGTATTAAAAACACGACCAAACTTACCAGCTTCCTTCGCGTGTGAGAAACACTGAGGAGAAAACAGGTGTAGAGAAAAAGCGGCAAATGGCTGGCTCCGCCCACAGCCCGGCCTGTGATTGGCCAAAAGGCCAAGCTATTGCTGCCGAGATTTTTATTGTTGCTGGGCCTGCTTTTTATTGTTGCTGGGGGAAGAAAGGGCAGAAGACTCACCATCGCCGCCATGTTGCTTGAGCGGGGCTGGGGTGAGCCGGGGGGCAAAGGGAGACTTTCCGTCGCTTTGTTTTTTCCCCTTCTTACTTCTGTGCCAGGTAAATTTACTCCCGCGTAAGCTTCCTTTAACAAGGAAACTCCAACCCCAACCCAACCCAACCCTCTATGTGCGCTTTTGTTTTATTTCCTGATCAGATCAGGAAATAAAGCTGCTCAGGGCTGGTGAGCCACTTCTCAAGGCATGAGGGGCCAGATCTGGGCCACAAAGTGGCCACCCCTGATTGATGTAAACAACCAACTAGCACATTACAATGCAAGAGGAGGTGGTACTTACAGGAGATCTCTCAAGGCTGTTTTAAAGATGATCCGGAGCAACGGCCAGCCACCAATGCCAATGTAAATGTCCAGAGCAACTGCAATACTCCATGACCAGGCCAAGCCAAAAAAATGCACCAGGCCAAGAGAACCAAGCGAGGCAGTGCAAACGCCAATCATACGCATTCTAGAAAAAGAGATAGGCTTCAGTGTTAACCGCTAAGTTCATTTGTTTTGCATCAACATTTTATTAAGTATGCAGTTGAGCAGTGTCAGAAACTCAAACTATATAAGCCAATTTTCATAGTTTCAGATGCCCCAAACTGAAAAACAAGTGTGCACTTTTGAAAAACAACAACCCCGTAATAACCAATATTATTTTAGATTTTAAGATGAACTTTGTTTCATTAATTTTTTTCTTTTACAGCTATGGATTGTAGGAAAGTTGTACCCAGCACGATGTCCAAAAAACACAACATTTGTAGTGTTGTTGTTACACTACATAAGAGACCCATAAATTTTATTCTTGATTGAGAAAGAACATTTCTTTGCAATAATTTTCACCATCGAAAACTTTTGACTGCATCATGCCCTAACGCTGAAAATGTAGGTTTCCTAAACCTAGTTTTTCCACCAAAAAAACTACATTGATACATTTTTTTAGGCATTTATAAAATCTTTTGAGCGCTGGTGTATTTTTTCCTGAAATCTTCATCATGTTATTGAAGCGCATCGGAGCAAAGGCAGATGGGTCTTCGCAGCGGGACGGCTGGAAGGAGACGACCCAACTGGGGCTACCCAGCTGGCCTTGCGACCCTCTGCATGCCGACAACTACCACTAACTTAAAGGAATGCTATTTCTCTTCTTTCTGAAGCACTTTCCAAAGATGGTGGGTGAGCGGGTGAGTATATATTGGGAAGGGACCCCAAGGGTCATCTAGTCCAACCTGCTACAAGGCAGGAATTTGCAGGTGTCCCTTACGGGGATCAACCTCACAACCTTTGTGTCCACAGCACAGCTGGATGCTGCACTCTTAAATGGCACTTTGAAGGCTATGTAGGTATGGCTGAGGGATCCACACTTCTCCTGCAGCTGCAAGTTAAGTTACGCCATGAAGCACCCCTTGCCAACCCCTTTTGCTGACTGAGAGCAGAGGAAGTGCTGCCTAAAGTTCTTGGGGTGATTGCACATACGCTAATAACATTTATACCTCCAGGCAAAGGAAAAAACATGAGCCTACTCCGAAGGCTCATAAATGTAGAAAGTGCTTTTATTTAGAGCACCTCTCTTAACATTGCAAGCTGCTGCAAGTGTCCAAAACTGCTGTGAAGTTGCTGGTTTGTAAATATTAATTCTTCCTACTTTATTAATCTGAATTACTCAAATGGCTTTTAGTGCTGGCCACTACAGCAGGGGCTGATCCCCATTTATTCTTGTGGTGTTCAATTCAGAGTATCTGTTAAAAAAATCAAACAGAAAGCAATGGCGGGTTGCCATTAAGGCTGGGGGGAGGGAGCAAACTGGGTCTTCTAGACCCAAACTGGGTTTTGGGATGCTCCATTAGACAAATCAGCCAGCTCACTGCCTATCTAATTCACCGGGCATTCAATTATTTGCTTGCAAATTCATTATCTTTTTAAAATTTATGCCTTTTCCAAAACATTTATCTTAAGATGTAACGTGCAAGTGTACCACTTTTGGATGCTAATTCATCTCCGCTTGGATTATGTGGATAAATCGATAGGTGAAAGAATTGGTGTCTTGAGTAATTACTTGGTTAAGGCAATGGTTCAGCGGAAGAAATTAAGTTTTCAACACATTGCTTTGTCACCTTTAGATAGCCTAACAAGAAAAGGAAAAAGGAGACAAACCTCACTAACGTGGGTGAAGCCAGAAGGTGCTGCCCTACCCCAATCAAATAAATAAAAATACTTTACTGTATTTTTACCGTACTGTACTGTGCTGGTTAGGGGGGCCGGTGTTATATCAGGACTGGGGTTGTTTAAAAATGTTCTTAAGTGTTATATGTCAATATCTATTTCTATTTTTTCTCTTTTACCTTCATGCCTGCAGCTGACTTTTCCTCTACCTCCTCTTCTCCCTTCATCAGGCGAAGCTTCCTCCTCCTCCTCCTTTTCAGAGCAGGAATTCAACAGAGCCCATACAGACATAGGAAATATCAGTAGGGTCGATTATTTTCACAAGAAGGGAAAGAGGGGGTCCACGTAAAAGCAGACATATAATATGTCAAGCACAGATAGCAGTGGAAGAAATAATAAAGGGGGAAAGGAGCCATCATAGACTAACGGGAAGAAATGTGTTTTTCCCCAAGAGCCGCACACACACTCTGCGTGGCTCTTTAAAGAGCGTGTGGCTCTTGCTGGCTTTTCCGGGAGGTGGGGGAAGGGACAGAGGGCAGCCCATCAGTCCCTTCCCCCACCTACCAGAAAAGCCCCCAAGAGCCGTGCTCCTGGGGAAAAACACATTTCTTCCAGTTAGTCGTATGATGGTCAGGTGCGTCTTAGGGAGCGAAAAATATGGTGCCTGGTTACAAAACCACTGCTTAAAAAAGTGGTTCATCTGTCAGTGACGGGCTGCCGTTCTCCCTCCTCGGGGAAAAGCCTGCAAGCGCCGCACACACGCTCCGCGTGGCTCTTTAAAGCGAGCGCTGAGCAGAGCCTGGGATGCATACAGGCTCTGCTCAGCGCTCCCTTTAAAGAATATGTTTTTCTTGTATTCCCCCTCTGAAAACTAGGTGTGTCTTTATGGTCAGGTGCGTCTTATGGAGCGAAAAATATGGTGCCTGGTTACAAAACCACTGCTTAAAGAAGTGGTTCATCTGAACAATACTTTGTTTCAGATACAGTTTTTTCAATATATTGTTTCAGATACAGTTTTCAATACACTGCTTGGTCACCCTTGGTTAGGCTCACAAAGGTGGCCTGAGGGGGAAAGCAATGGAGATCTGAACTCACAGCCAGTTACTCTGGAGTTGCTGTAGCCAAGGGGAGCTTCCCCGCCCCAATTCAAATAAATAAAAATACTATACTGTTAAGGCTTAGGGGGGAAGAGGCCATGTCCCACTTGGGTGGGTGTGATTTATAATAATAATAATAATTTAACATTTAATGATAATAATAATTTATTACTATTTCCCAGCCACCAACAGAATATTTAAAAAAGCGATAAAACATGATATACTACAAACTTCCCTAACCCTTTTATAAGAATAACAATTATAATAATGATAACAATTTAAAAATCAATGATAATCATAATTTATTATCCTTCCCCAGCCACTGTGGGCTGCTCCCAACAGAATATTAAAAACGCGACAAAACAATATATATTACAAACTCCACTAAGCCTTTTATTATAATAACTAAAAAATAATAATTAAAAAAGTAATGATAATCATAATTTATTACTATTCCCCAGCCAACAGAATACAGTATTAAAAACACGACCAAACTTACCAGCTTCCTTCGCGTGTGAGAAACACTGAGGAGAAAACAGGTGTAGAGAAAAAGCGGCAAATGGCTGGCTCCGCCCACAGCCCGGCCTGTGATTGGCCAAAAGGCCAAGCTATTGCTGCCGAGATTTTTATTGTTGCTGGGCCTGCTTTTTATTGTTGCTGGGGGAAGAAAGGGCAGAAGACTCACCATCGCCGCCATGTTGCTTGAGCGGGGCTGGGGTGAGCCGGGGGGCAAAGGGAGACTTTCCGTCGCTTTGTTTTTTCCCCTTCTTACTTCTGTGCCAGGTAAATTTACTCCCGCGTAAGCTTCCTTTAACAAGGAAACTCCAACCCCAACCCAACCCAACCCTCTATGTGCGCTTTTGTTTTATTTCCTGATCAGATCAGGAAATAAAGCTGCTCAGGGCTGGTGAGCCACTTCTCAAGGCATGAGGGGCCAGATCTGGGCCACAAAGTGGCCACCCCTGATTGATGTAAACAACCAACTAGCACATTACAATGCAAGAGGAGGTGGTACTTACAGGAGATCTCTCAAGGCTGTTTTAAAGATGATCCGGAGCAACGGCCAGCCACCAATGCCAATGTAAATGTCCAGAGCAACTGCAATACTCCATGACCAGGCCAAGCCAAAAAAATGCACCAGGCCAAGAGAACCAAGCGAGGCAGTGCAAACGCCAATCATACGCATTCTAGAAAAAGAGATAGGCTTCAGTGTTAACCGCTAAGTTCATTTGTTTTGCATCAACATTTTATTAAGTATGCAGTTGAGCAGTGTCAGAAACTCAAACTATATAAGCCAATTTTCATAGTTTCAGATGCCCCAAACTGAAAAACAAGTGTGCACTTTTGAAAAACAACAACCCCGTAATAACCAATATTATTTTAGATTTTAAGATGAACTTTGTTTCATTAATTTTTTTCTTTTACAGCTATGGATTGTAGGAAAGTTGTACCCAGCACGATGTCCAAAAAACACAACATTTGTAGTGTTGTTGTTACACTACATAAGAGACCCATAAATTTTATTCTTGATTGAGAAAGAACATTTCTTTGCAATAATTTTCACCATCGAAAACTTTTGACTGCATCATGCCCTAACGCTGAAAATGTAGGTTTCCTAAACCTAGTTTTTCCACCAAAAAAACTACATTGATACATTTTTTTAGGCATTTATAAAATCTTTTGAGCGCTGGTGTATTTTTTCCTGAAATCTTCATCATGTTATTGAAGCGCATCGGAGCAAAGGCAGATGGGTCTTCGCAGCGGGACGGCTGGAAGGAGACGACCCAACTGGGGCTACCCAGCTGGCCTTGCGACCCTCTGCATGCCGACAACTACCACTAACTTAAAGGAATGCTATTTCTCTTCTTTCTGAAGCACTTTCCAAAGATGGTGGGTGAGCGGGTGAGTATATATTGGGAAGGGACCCCAAGGGTCATCTAGTCCAACCTGCTACAAGGCAGGAATTTGCAGGTGTCCCTTACGGGGATCAACCTCACAACCTTTGTGTCCACAGCACAGCTGGATGCTGCACTCTTAAATGGCACTTTGAAGGCTATGTAGGTATGGCGGAGGGATCCACACTTCTCCTGCAGCTGCAAGTTAAGTTACGCCATGAAGCACCCCTTGCCATCCCCTTTTGCTGACTGAGAGCAGAGGAAGTGCTGCCTAAAGTTCTTGGGGTGATTGCACATACGCTAATAACATTTATACCTCCAGGCAAAGGAAAAAACATGAGCCTACTCTGAAGGCTCATAAATGTAGAAAGTGCTTTTATTTAGAGCACCTCTCTTAACATTGCAAGCTGCTGCAAGTGTCCAAAACTGCTGTGAAGTTGCTGGTTTGTAAATATTAATTCTTCCTACTTTATTAATCTGAATTACTCAAATGGCTTTTAGTGCTGGCCACTACAACAGGGGCTGATCCCCATTTATTCTTGTGGTGTTCAATTCAGAGTATCTGTTAAAAAAATCAAACAGAAAGCAATGGCGGGTTGCCATTAAGGCTGGGGGGAGGGAGCAAACTGGGTCTTCTAGACCCAAACTGGGTTTTGGGATGCTCCATTAGACAAATCAGCCAGCTCACTGCCTATCTAATTCACCGGCGCTGGTCTCCCTCGTTAGGTGGGCGCATTGTTGGGGGGCCCTGCGGAGAAGGAAGGCCGGAGGCCCCCCCCCCAATCCCCAACAGTGCCTGAGGGGCCTGGTTTCGCCTTATTATTATTATTAATGATTATCCTCCTTATTCGCCTTCTCCTTATTCTCCTCCTCCTCCTCGCAGCGTTTCCCTCAGCGCTGCTTCCAAGCTCCCTCAGGAGCAGCCCAGGTAGACTGCCTCTGGCCCAGGAGGCTCCGCCAGAGCAGAAGAGGTGCCTGGGATGCCAGGGGAGCCCCACGTCTTTTGGGGTGCAGGGGCCAAAGTCCTGGTTTCTGCCTCCGCCCCACCGGCTTTTGGCCCGCCTCACCCTGCCGGCGCGCAGGTAAGTTGGGGGCAAAGTCCTACTGGGCGCTGCTGGCAGGATGGCGTGCCTGTGGGTGCTGTGGGGTGCCTTGCTGGGCTGGGGTGAGCCGGGGGGCAAAGGGAGACGGGGGCTGCGAATCCTGTCCCTCTCTCTCTTCCCTCTCTCAATTCCCAAAGTCCTGGGAATTATAGCTCCGAGCTTCCTTGCAGTGGGTTGGACTAGATGACCCTTGAGGCCCTTCCATCTCTCCCATTCTAGGATGCTCCCTGTCTCTCTCACTCTTCCTCTCTTTTTAATGGCACTTTCCCCTCCGCCCCCGCCCCCCCCCCAAGCTGGGCCTCCATTTCCTAGCTGGGGCGCCTATGGGCACGCAAGTGCCAGCGCCTGCAACTTTGCCTGCAACCGCTGGGATTGCTCTGACGAGAGCCATTGCAGTAAGTTTTGGCATCGCCAAAGGAATCGGGAGACGTGCCTCGATTCCCCTCCTGGAGAGTGATTTAACCCATCTTAGCATCCCTCAAAGCACCCTGGGAACTGTAGTTTCCTACGGGAGGAGAATATTCAGCACAGCCTTTCCAATGGAACGCTGGGAGTTATTGCTCTGACAGGGTCTCCTTGGGAAACTGAACAAACTACAGTTCCCACCATGTCCCCCAAAGCACCCTGGAAATGATTGCTTGCTCTGGGCATTGAGGGTTGCGATTCCCTTGACAGAACTACAGTTCCCAAGCCCATTTCTCTTCTTAGAGAACTCTGGGAACTGTAGCTCATGGGGGGAACAGGGGTCTCCTAAGGGCACTTGGTGCCCAGAATGCTGGGAACTGTAGCTTGCTCAGGGCGCCTGGTTCCTTCTCCTTCCAGGCTACCGGAACGGGTTGGCACCGCCGGGCGCCGCCTTGGCCCTCAACTTTGAAGGCACCACCTGCGGCTTGCGGCTGGGAGGACATCAGCACACGTCTGGGTACCGGTGGCGCCCAGGGCAGGGCGGAGGCTGGGTGTGCGCCGCCGACCCCCCCTTCGACCACACGCTGGGCACCAACCAGGGTAAAGGTGCTTCATTTGAAGGGAGGCGAAGTATTGCTTTGCAGTTAGAGCACCCCTTTGACCTGGTGCCCCCGACCTCCCCTCAGGCTGGTACATGAGCACCTCGGAGCAACGAGCCAAGCCGCCTGCTGCCCCCGCCCGACTCCACTCCCCCACCCTGAGCGACGCGGCCTCAGCATGTGAGCTCTGCGCCTGGTACAGCACGGCCGAGACAGGTCAGCTTGGGGCGCTGGTGGCCGGAAATCCAACAGGCGCAGAGCCACCCGCTCGGCCTTTTCCCCGGTGTGGTGGGGGAAATGCCGCCTGGCCCGGTTCTCATAATTCCATATCAATATTATCTAATATGTTTCTAAACTGTAGGACGTATCGTATCAGATAATTATTATTTATTGATTTCCAGACTACTGACCCGCCTGGTAGGGAAAAGAAATACCATCCTGACCATTCTTATCATTTACTGATGCCCTGCTTCCCATCCCCCGTTGGAGACTGATAAAAACGAGAGAGGCTGAGACCAGATGACAATTCGCAATCCTCAGCGGGGTCAGACTAGATGACCCCCGGATCCCTCACCCCTCCGCCCTTCTCATTGGAGATGAGCCAATGTCTGTAGAGTCTCCCTGTATTTCATTAAGCCTTAGGTAGGTCTCCTTCTCAGAGAAAAGTGTTGTTGTTCCGAGGAATCCTTGGAAGTATTATGACTATATGACTATGAGAATATGGTGTTCCTTCTAAGAAAAATGTCATTAAAGGTAGAAGCTTCCATAGCCAGCAATTATCTGAGTCCAGTTTTAAATGCCCTCCCTCCTTTCAGTCGCTTTGTTTTTTCCCCTTCTTACTTCTGTGCCAGGTAAATTTACTCCCGCGTAAGCTTCCTTTAACAAGGAAACTCCAACTCCAACCCCAACCCAACCCAACCCTCTATGTGCGCTTTTGTTTTATTTCCTGATCAGATCAGGAAATCAAGCTGCTCAGGGCTGGTGAGCCACTTCTCAAGGCATGAGGGGCCAGATCTGGGCCACAAAGTGGCCACCCCTGATTGATGTAAACAACCAACTAGCACATTACAATGCAAGAGGAGGTGGTACTTACAGGAGATCGCTCAAGGCTGTTTTAAAGATGATCCGGAGCAACGGCCAGCCACCAATGCCAATGTAAATGCCCAGAGCAACTGCAATACTCCATGACCAGGCCAAGCCAAAAAAATGCACCAGGCCAAGAGAACCAAGCGAGGCAGTGCAAACGCCAATCATACGCATTCTAGAAAAAGAGATAGGCTTCAGTGTTAACCGCTAAGTTCATTTGTTTTGCATCAACATTTTATTAAGTATGCAGTTGAGCAGTGTCAGAAACTCAAACTATATAAGCCAATTTTCATAGTTTCAGATGCCCCAAACTGAAAAACAAGTGTGCACTTTTGAAAAACAACAACCCCGTAATAACCAATATTATTTTAGATTTTAAGATGAACTTTGTTTCATTAATTTTTTTCTTTTACAGCTATGGATTGTAGGAAAGTTGTACCCAGCACGATGTCCAAAAAACACGACATTTGTAGTGTTGTTGTTACACTACATAAGAGACCCATAAATTTTATTCTTGATTGAGAAAGAACATTTCTTTGCAATAATTTTCACCATCGAAAACTTTTGACTGCATCATGCCCTAACGCTGAAAATGTAGGTTTCCTAAACCTAGTTTTTCCTCCAAAAAAACTACATTGATACATTTTTTTAGGCATTTATAAAATCTTTTGAGTGCTGGTGTATTTTTTCCTGAAATCTTCATCATGTTATTGAAGCGCATCGGAGCAAAGGCAGATGGGTCTTCGCAGCGGGACGGCTGGAAGGAGACGACCCAACTGGGGCTACCCAGCTGGCCTTGCGACCCTCTGCATGCCGACAACTACAACTAACTTAAAGGAATGCTATTTCTCTTCTTTCTGAAGCACTTTCCAAAGATGGTGGGTGAGCGGGTGAGTATATATTGGGAAGGGACCCCAAGGGTCATCTAGTCCAACCTGCTACAAGGCAGGAATTTGCAGGTGTCCCTTACGGGGATCAACCTCACAACCTTTGTGTCCACAGCACAGCTGGATGCTGCACTCTTAAATGGCACTTTGAAGGCTATGTAGGTATGGCGGAGGGATCCACACTTCTCCTGCAGCTGCAAGTTAAGTTACGCCATGAAGCACCCCTTGCCATCCCCTTTTGCTGACTGAGAGCAGAGGAAGTGCTGCCTAAAGTTCTTGGGGTGATTGCACATACGCTAATAACATTTATACCTCCAGGCAAAGGAAAAAACATGAGCCTACTCTGAAGGCTCATAAATGTAGAAAGTGCTTTTATTTAGAGCACCTCTCTTAACATTGCAAGCTGCTGCAAGTGTCCAAAACTGCTGTGAAGTTGCTGGTTTGTAAATATTAATTCTTCCTACTTTATTAATCTGAATTACTCAAATGGCTTTTAGTGCTGGCCACTACAGCAGGGGCTGATCCCCATTTATTCTTGTGGTGTTCAATTCAGAGTATCTGTTAAAAAAATCAAACAGAAAGCAATGGCGGGTTGCCATTAAGGCTGGGGGGAGGGAGCAAACTGGGTCTTCTAGACCCAAACTGGGTTTTGGGATGCTCCATTAGACAAATCAGCCAGCTCACTGCCTATCTAATTCACCGGGCATTCAATTATTTGCTTGCAAATTCATTATCTTTTTAAAATTTATGCCTTTTCCAAAACATTTATCTTAAGATGTAACGTGGAAGTGTACCACTTTTGGATGCTAATTCATCTCCGCTTGGATTATGTGGATAAATCGATAGGTGAAAGAATTGGTGTCTTGAGTAATTACTTGGTTAAGGCAATGGTTCAGCGGAAGAAATTAAGTTTTCAACACATTGCTTTGTCACCTTTAGATAGCCTAACAAGAAAAGGAAAAAGGAGACAAACCTCACTAACGTGGGTGAAGCCAGAAGGTGCTGCCCTACCCCAATCAAATAAATAAAAATACTTTACTGTATTTTTACCGTACTGTACTGTGCTGGTTAGGGGGGCCGGTGTTATATCAGGACTGGGGTTGTTTAAAAATGTTCTTAAGTGTTATATGTCAATATCTATTTCTATTTTTTCTCTTTTACCTTCATGCCTGCAGCTGACTTTTCCTCTACCTCCTCTTCTCCCTTCATCAGGCGAAGCTTCCTCCTCCTCCTCCTTTTCAGAGCAGGAATTCAACAGAGCCCATACAGACATAGGAAATATCAGTAGGGTCGATTATTTTCACAAGAAGGGAAAGAGGGGGTCCACGTAAAAGCAGACATATAATATGTCAAGCACAGATAGCAGTGGAAGAAATAATAAAGGGGGAAAGGAGCCATCATAGACTAACGGGAAGAAATGTGTTTTTCCCCAAGAGCCGCACACACACTCTGCGTGGCTCTTTAAAGAGCGTGTGGCTCTTGCTGGCTTTTCCGGGAGGTGGGGGAAGGGACAGAGGGCAGCCCATCAGTCCCTTCCCCCACCTACCAGAAAAGCCCCCAAGAGCCGTGCTCCTGGGGAAAAACACATTTCTTCCAGTTAGTCGTATGATGGTCAGGTGCGTCTTAGGGAGCGAAAAATATGGTGCCTGGTTACAAAACCACTGCTTAAAAAAGTGGTTCATCTGTCAGTGACGGGCTGCCGTTCTCCCTCCTCGGGGAAAAGCCTGCAAGCGCCGCACACACGCTCCGCGTGGCTCTTTAAAGCGAGCGCTGAGCAGAGCCTGGGATGCATACAGGCTCTGCTCAGCGCTCCCTTTAAAGAATATGTTTTTCTTGTATTCCCCCTCTGAAAACTAGGTGTGTCTTTATGGTCAGGTGCGTCTTATGGAGCGAAAAATATGGTGCCTGGTTACAAAACCACTGCTTAAAGAAGTGGTTCATCTGAACAATACTTTGTTTCAGATACAGTTTTTTCAATATATTGTTTCAGATACAGTTTTCAATACACTGCTTGGTCACCCTTGGTTAGGCTCACAAAGGTGGCCTGAGGGGGAAAGCAATGGAGATCTGAACTCACAGCCAGTTACTCTGGAGTTGCTGTAGCCAAGGGGAGCTTCCCCGCCCCAATTCAAATAAATAAAAATACTATACTGTTAAGGCTTAGGGGGGAAGAGGCCATGTCCCACTTGGGTGGGTGTGATTTATAATAATAATAATAATTTAACATTTAATGATAATAATAATTTATTACTATTTCCCAGCCACCAACAGAATATTTAAAAAAGCGATAAAACATGATATACTACAAACTTCCCTAACCCTTTTATAAGAATAACAATTATAATAATGATAACAATTTAAAAATCAATGATAATCATAATTTATTATCCTTCCCCAGCCACTGTGGGCTGCTCCCAACAGAATATTAAAAACGCGACAAAACAATATATATTACAAACTCCACTAAGCCTTTTATTATAATAACTAAAAAATAATAATTAAAAAAGTAATGATAATCATAATTTATTACTATTCCCCAGCCAACAGAATACAGTATTAAAAACACGACCAAACTTACCAGCTTCCTTCGCGTGTGAGAAACACTGAGGAGAAAACAGGTGTAGAGAAAAAGCGGCAAATGGCTGGCTCCGCCCACAGCCCGGCCTGTGATTGGCCAAAAGGCCAACCTATTGCTGCCGAGATTTTTATTGTTGCTGGGCCTGCTTTTTATTGTTGCTGGGGGAAGAAAGGGCAGAAGACTCACCATCGCCGCCATGTTGCTTGAGCGGGGCTGGGGTGAGCCGGGGGGCAAAGGGAGACTTTCCGTCGCTTTGTTTTTTCCCCTTCTTACTTCTGTGCCAGGTAAATTTACTCCCGCGTAAGCTTCCTTTAACAAGGAAACTCCAACCCCAACCCAACCCAACCCTCTATGTGCGCTTTTGTTTTATTTCCTGATCAGATCAGGAAATAAAGCTGCTCAGGGCTGGTGAGCCACTTCTCAAGGCATGAGGGGCCAGATCTGGGCCACAAAGTGGCCACCCCTGATTGATGTAAACAACCAACTAGCACATTACAATGCAAGAGGAGGTGGTACTTACAGGAGATCGCTCAAGGCTGTTTTAAAGATGATCCGGAGCAACGGCCAGCCACCAATGCCAATGTAAATGTCCAGAGCAACTGCAATACTCCATGACCAGGCCAAGCCAAAAAAATGCACCAGGCCAAGAGAACCAAGCGAGGCAGTGCAAACGCCAATCATACGCATTCTAGAAAAAGAGATAGGCTTCAGTGTTAACCGCTAAGTTCATTTGTTTTGCATCAACATTTTATTAAGTATGCAGTTGAGCAGTGTCAGAAACTCAAACTATATAAGCCAATTTTCATAGTTTCAGATGCCCCAAACTGAAAAACAAGTGTGCACTTTTGAAAAACAACAACCCCGTAATAACCAATATTATTTTAGATTTTAAGATGAACTTTGTTTCATTAATTTTTTTCTTTTACAGCTATGGATTGTAGGAAAGTTGTACCCAGCACGATGTCCAAAAAACACGACATTTGTAGTGTTGTTGTTACACTACATAAGAGACCCATAAATTTTATTCTTGATTGAGAAAGAACATTTCTTTGCAATAATTTTCACCATCGAAAACTTTTGACTGCATCATGCCCTAACGCTGAAAATGTAGGTTTCCTAAACCTAGTTTTTCCACCAAAAAAACTACATTGATACATTTTTTTAGGCATTTATAAAATCTTTTGAGCGCTGGTGTATTTTTTCCTGAAATCTTCATCATGTTATTGAAGCGCATCGGAGCAAAGGCAGATGGGTCTTCGCAGCGGGACGGCTGGAAGGAGACGACCCAACTGGGGCTACCCAGCTGGCCTTGCGACCCTCTGCATGCCGACAACTACAACTAACTTAAAGGAATGCTATTTCTCTTCTTTCTGAAGCACTTTCCAAAGATGGTGGGTGAGCGGGTGAGTATATATTGGGAAGGTACCCCAAGGGTCATCTAGTCCAACCTGCTACAAGGCAGGAATTTGCAGGTGTCCCTTACGGGGATCAACCTCACAACCTTTGTGTCCACAGCACAGCTGGATGCTGCACTCTTAAATGGCACTTTGAAGGCTATGTAGGTATGGCTGAGGGATCCACACTTCTCCTGCAGCTGCAAGTTAAGTTACGCCATGAAGCACCCCTTGCCATCCCCTTTTGCTGACTGAGAGCAGAGGAAGTGCTGCCTAAAGTTCTTGGGGTGATTGCACATACGCTAATAACATTTATACCTCCAGGCAAAGGAAAAAACATGAGCCTACTCTGAAGGCTCATAAATGTAGAAAGTGCTTTTATTTAGAGCACCTCTCTTAACATTGCAAGCTGCTGCAAGTGTCCAAAACTGCTGTGAAGTTGCTGGTTTGTAAATATTAATTCTTCCTACTTTATTAATCTGAATTACTCAAATGGCTTTTAGTGCTGGCCACTACAACAGGGGCTGATCCCCATTTATTCTTGTGGTGTTCAATTCAGAGTATCTGTTAAAAAAATCAAACAGAAAGCAATGGCGGGTTGCCATTAAGGCTGGGGGGAGGGAGCAAACTGGGTCTTCTAGACCCAAACTGGGTTTTGGGATGCTCCATTAGACAAATCAGCCAGCTCACTGCCTATCTAATTCACCGGCGCTGGTCTCCCTCGTTAGGTGGGCGCATTGTTGGGGGGCCCTGCGGAGAAGGAAGGCCGGAGGCCCCCCCCAATCCCCAACAGTGCCTGAGGGGCCTGGTTTCGCCTTATTATTATTATTAATGATTATCCTCCTTATTCGCCTTCTCCTTATTCTCCTCCTCCTCCTCGCAGCGTTTCCCTCAGCGCTGCTTCCAAGCTCCCTCAGGAGCAGCCCAGGTAGACTGCCTCTGGCCCAGGAGGCTCCGCCAGAGCAGAAGAGGTGCCTGGGATGCCAGGGGAGCCCCACGTCTTTTGGGGTGCAGGGGCCAAAGTCCTGGTTTCTGCCTCCGCCCCACCGGCTTTTGGCCCGCCTCACCCTGCCGGCGCGCAGGTAAGTTGGGGGCAAAGTCCTACTGGGCGCTGCTGGCAGGATGGCGTGCCTGTGGGTGCTGTGGGGTGCCTTGCTGGGCTGGGGTGAGCCGGGGGGCAAAGGGAGACGGGGGCTGCGAATCCTGTCCCTCTCTCTCTTCCCTCTCTCAATTCCCAAAGTCCTGGGAATTATAGCTCCGAGCTTCCTTGCAGTGGGTTGGACTAGATGACCCTTGAGGCCCTTCCATCTCTCCCATTCTAGGATGCTCCCTGTCTCTCTCACTCTTCCTCTCTTTTTAATGGCACTTTCCCCTCCGCCCCCGCCCCCCCCCAAGCTGGGCCTCCATTTCCTAGCTGGGGCGCCTATGGGAACGCAAGTGCCAGCGCCTGCAACTTTGCCTGCAACCGCTGGGATTGCTCTGACGAGAGCCATTGCAGTAAGTTTTGGCATCGCCAAAGGAATCGGGAGACGTGCCTCGATTCCCCTCCTAGAGAGTGATTTAACCCATCTTAGCATCCCTCAAAGCACCCTGGGAACTGTAGTTTCCTACGGGAGGAGAATATTCAGCACAGCCTTTCCAATGGAACGCTGGGAGTTATTGCTCTGACAGGGTCTCCTTGGGAAACTGAACAAACTACAGTTCCCACCATGTCCCCCAAAGCACCCTGGAAATGATTGCTTGCTCTGGGCATTGAGGGTTGCGATTCCCTTGACAGAACTACAGTTCCCAAGCCCATTTCTCTTCTTAGAGAACTCTGGGAACTGTAGCTCATGGGGGGAACAGGGGTCTCCTAAGGGCACTTGGTGCCCAGAATGCTGGGAACTGTAGCTTGCTCAGGGCGCCTGGTTCCTTCTCCTTCCAGGCTACCGGAACGGGTTGGCACCGCCGGGCGCCGCCTTGGCCCTCAACTTTGAAGGCACCACCTGCGGCTTGCGGCTGGGAGGACATCAGCACACGTCTGGGTACCGGTGGCGCCCAGGGCAGGGCGGAGGCTGGGTGTGCGCCGCCGACCCCCCCTTCGACCACACGCTGGGCACCAACCAGGGTAAAGGTGCTTCATTTGAAGGGAGGCGAAGTATTGCTTTGCAGTTAGAGCACCCCTTTGACCTGGTGCCCCCGACCTCCCCTCAGGCTGGTACATGAGCACCTCGGAGCAACGAGCCAAGCCGCCTGCTGCCCCCGCCCGACTCCACTCCCCCACCCTGAGCGACGCGGCCTCAGCATGTGAGCTCTGCGCCTGGTACAGCACGGCCGAGACAGGTCAGCTTGGGGCGCTGGTGGCCGGAAATCCAACAGGCGCAGAGCCACCCGCTCGGCCTTTTCCCCGGTGTGGTGGGGGAAATGCCGCCTGGCCCGGTTCTCATAATTCCATATCAATATTATCTAATATGTTTCTAAACTGTAGGACGTATCGTATCAGATAATTATTATTTATTGATTTCCAGACTACTGACCCGCCTGGTAGGGAAAAGAAATACCATCCTGACCATTCTTATCATTTACTGATGCCCTGCTTCCCATCCCCCGTTGGAGACTGATAAAAACGAGAGAGGCTGAGACCAGATGACAATTCGCAATCCTCAGCGGGGTCAGACTAGATGACCCCCGGATCCCTCACCCCTCCGCCCTTCTCATTGGAGATGAGCCAATGTCTGTAGAGTCTCCCTGTATTTCATTAAGCCTTAGGTAGGTCTCCTTCTCAGAGAAAAGTGTTGTTGTTCCGAGGAATCCTTGGAAGTATTATGACTATATGACTATGAGAATATGGTGTTCCTTCTAAGAAAAATGTCATTAAAGGTAGAAGCTTCCATAGCCAGCAATTATCTGAGTCCAGTTTTAAATGCCCTCCCTCCTTTCAGTCGCTTTGTTTTTTCCCCTTCTTACTTCTGTGCCAGGTAAATTTACTCCCGCGTAAGCTTCCTTTAACAAGGAAACTCCAACTCCAACCCCAACCCAACCCAACCCTCTATGTGCGCTTTTGTTTTATTTCCTGATCAGATCAGGAAATCAAGCTGCTCAGGGCTGGTGAGCCACTTCTCAAGGCATGAGGGGCCAGATCTGGGCCACAAAGTGGCCACCCCTGATTGATGTAAACAACCAACTAGCACATTACAATGCAAGAGGAGGTGGTACTTACAGGAGATCGCTCAAGGCTGTTTTAAAGATGATCCGGAGCAACGGCCAGCCACCAATGCCAATGTAAATGCCCAGAGCAACTGCAATACTCCATGACCAGGCCAAGCCAAAAAAATGCACCAGGCCAAGAGAACCAAGCGAGGCAGTGCAAACGCCAATCATACGCATTCTAGAAAAAGAGATAGGCTTCAGTGTTAACCGCTAAGTTCATTTGTTTTGCATCAACATTTTATTAAGTATGCAGTTGAGCAGTGTCAGAAACTCAAACTATATAAGCCAATTTTCATAGTTTCAGATGCCCCAAACTGAAAAACAAGTGTGCACTTTTGAAAAACAACAACCCCGTAATAACCAATATTATTTTAGATTTTAAGATGAACTTTGTTTCATTAATTTTTTTCTTTTACAGCTATGGATTGTAGGAAAGTTGTACCCAGCACGATGTCCAAATAACACGACATTTGTAGTGTTGTTGTTACACTACATAAGAGACCCATAAATTTTATTCTTGATTGAGAAAGAACATTTCTTTGCAATAATTTTCACCATCGAAAACTTTTGACTGCATCATGCCCTAACGCTGAAAATGTAGGTTTCCTAAACCTAGTTTTTCCTCCAAAAAAACTACATTGATACATTTTTTTAGGCATTTATAAAATCTTTTGAGTGCTGGTGTATTTTTTCCTGAAATCTTCATCATGTTATTGAAGCGCATCGGAGCAAAGGCAGATGGGTCTTCGCAGCGGGACGGCTGGAAGGAGACGACCCAACTGGGGCTACCCAGCTGGCCTTGCGACCCTCTGCATGCCGACAACTACAACTAACTTAAAGGAATGCTATTTCTCTTCTTTCTGAAGCACTTTCCAAAGATGGTGGGTGAGCGGGTGAGTATATATTGGGAAGGGACCCCAAGGGCCATCTAGTCCAACCTGCTACAAGGCAGGAATTTGCAGGTGTCCCTTACGGGGATCAACCTCACAACCTTTGTGTCCACAGCACAGCTGGATGCTGCACTCTGAAATGGCACTTTGAAGGCTATGTAGGTATGGCGGAGGGATCCACACTTCTCCTGCAGCTGCAAGTTAAGTTACGCCATGAAGCACCCCTTGCCATCCCCTTTTGCTGACTGAGAGCAGAGGAAGTGCTGCCTAAAGTTCTTGGGGTGATTGCACATACGCTAATAACATTTATACCTCCAGGCAAAGGAAAAAACATGAGCCTACTCTGAAGGCTCATAAATGTAGAAAGTGCTTTTATTTAGAGCACCTCTCTTAACATTGCAAGCTGCTGCAAGTGTCCAAAACTGCTGTGAAGTTGCTGGTTTGTAAATATTAATTCTTCCTACTTTATTAATCTGAATTACTCAAATGGCTTTTAGTGCTGGCCACTACAGCAGGGGCTGATCCCCATTTATTCTTGTGGTGTTCAATTCAGAGTATCTGTTAAAAAAATCAAACAGAAAGCAATGGCGGGTTGCCATTAAGGCTGGGGGGAGGGAGCAAACTGGGTCTTCTAGATCCAAACTGGGTTTTGGGATGCTCCATTAGACAAATCAGCCAGCTCACTGCCTATCTAATTCACCGGACATTCAATTATTTGCTTGCAAATTCATTATCTTTTTAAAATTTATGCCTTTTCCAAAACATTTATCTTAAGATGTAACGTGCAAGTGTACCACTTTTGGATGCTAATTCATCTCCGCTTGGATTATGTGGATAAATCGATAGGTGAAAGAATTGGTGTCTTGAGTAATTACTTGGTTAAGGCAATGGTTCAGCGGAAGAAATTAAGTTTTCAACACATTGCTTTGTCACCTTTAGATAGCCTAACAAGAAAAGGAAAAAGGAGACAAACCTCACTAACGTGGGTGAAGCCAGAAGGTGCTGCCCTACCCCAATCAAATAAATAAAAATACTTTACTGTATTTTTACCGTACTGTACTGTGCTGGTTAGGGGGGCCGGTGTTATATCAGGACTGGGGTTGTTTAAAAATGTTCTTAAGTGTTATATGTCAATTTCTATTTCTATTTTTTCTCTTTTACCTTCATGCCTGCAGCTGACTTTTCCTCTACCTCCTCTTCTCCCTTCATCAGGCGAAGCTTCCTCCTCCTCCTTTTCAGAGCAGGAATTCAACAGAGCCCATACAGACATAGGAAATATCAGTAGGGTCGATTATTTTCACAAGAAGGGAAAGAGGGGGTCCACGTAAAAGCAGACATATAATATGTCAAGCACAGATAGCAGTGGAAGAAATAATAAAGGGGGAAAGGAGCCATCATACGACTAACGGGAAGAAATGTGTTTTTCCCCAAGAGCCGCACACACACTCTGCGTGGCTCTTTAAAGAGCGTGTGGCTCTTGCTGGCTTTTCCGGGAGGTGGGGGAAGGGACAGAGGGCAGCCCATCAGTCCCTTCCCCCACCTACCAGAAAAGCCTCCAAGAGCCGTGCTCCTGGGGAAAAACACATTTCTTCCAGTTAGTCGTATGATGGTCAGGTGCGTCTTAGGGAGCGAAAAATATGGTGCCTGGTTACAAAACCACTGCTTAAAAAAGTGGTTCATCTGTCAGTGACGGGCTGCCGTTCTCCCTCCTCGGGGAAAAGCCTGCAAGCGCCGCACACACGCTCCGCGTGGCTCTTTAAAGCGAGCGCTGAGCAGAGCCTGGGATGCATACAGGCTCTGCTCAGCGCTCCCTTTAAAGAATATGTTTTTCTTGTATTCCCCCTCTGAAAACTAGGTGTGTCTTTATGGTCAGGTGCGTCTTATGGAGCGAAAAATATGGTGCCTGGTTACAAAACCACTGCTTAAAGAAGTGGTTCATCTGAACAATACTTTGTTTCAGATACAGTTTTTTCAATATATTGTTTCAGATACAGTTTTCAATACACTGCTTGGTCACCCTTGGTTAGGCTCACAAAGGTGGCCTGAGGGGGAAAGCAATGGAGATCTGAACTCACAGCCAGTTATTCTGGAGTTGCTGTAGCCAAGGGGAGCTTCCCCGCCCCAATTCAAATAAATAAAAATACTATACTGTTAAGGCTTAGGGGGGAAGAGGCCATGTCCCACTTGGGTGGGTGTGATTTATAATAATAATAATAATTTAACATTTAATGATAATAATAATTTATTACTATTTCCCAGCCACCAACAGAATATTTAAAAAAGCGATAAAACATGATATACTACAAACTTCCCTAACCCTTTTATAAGAATAACAATTATAATAATGATAACAATTTAAAAATCAATGATAATCATAATTTATTATCCTTCCCCAGCCACTGTGGGCTGCTCCCAACAGAATATTAAAAACGCGACAAAACAATATATATTACAAACTCCACTAAGCCTTTTATTATAATAACTAAAAAATAATAATTAAAAAAGTAAAGATAATCATAATTTATTACTATTCCCCAGCCAACAGAATACAGTATTAAAAACACGACCAAACTTACCAGCTTCCTTCGCGTGTGAGAAACACTGAGGAGAAAACAGGTGTAGAGAAAAAGCGGCAAATGGCTGGCTCCGCCCACAGCCCGGCCTGTGATTGGCCAAAAGGCCAAGCTATTGCTGCCGAGATTTTTATTGTTGCTGGGCCTGCTTTTTATTGTTGCTGGGGGAAGAAAGGGCAGAAGACTCACCATCGCCGCCATGTTGCTTGAGCGGGGCTGGGGTGAGCCGAGGGGCAAAGGGAGATAGGGGCTGCGAATCCGAGATTTTTATTGTTGCTGGGGTTGCTTTTTATTGTTGCTGGGGGAAGAAAGGGCAGAAGACTCAGAATCGCCGCCATGTTGCTTTAGCGGGGCTGGGGTGAGCCGGGGGGCAAAGGGAGACGGGGGCTGCGAATCCTGTCCCTCTCTCTCTTCCCTCTCTCAATTCCCAAAGTCCTGGGAATTATAGCTCCGAGCTTCCTTGCAGTGGGTTGGACTAGATGACCCTTGAGGCCCTTCCATCTCTCCCATTCTAGGATGCTCCCTGTCTCTCTCACTCTTCCTCTCTTTTTAATGGCACTTTCCCCTCCGCCCCCGCCCCCCCCAGCTGGGCCTCCATTTCCTAGCTGGGGCGCCTATGGGAACGCAAGTGCCAGCGCCTGCAACTTTGCCTGCAACCGCTGGGATTGCTCTGACGAGAGCCATTGCAGTAAGTTTTGGCGTCGCCAAAGGAATCGGGAGACGTGCCTCGATTCCCCTCCTAGAGAGTGATTTAACCCATCTTAGCATCCCTCAAAGCACCCTGGGAACTGTAGTTTCCTACGGGAGGAGAATATTCAGCACAGCCTTTCCAATGGAACGCTGGGAGTTATTGCTCTGAGAGGGTCTCCTTGGGAAACTGAACAAACTACAGTTCCCACCATGTCCCCCAAAGCACCCTGGAAATGATTGCTTGCTCTGGGCATTGAGGGTTGCGATTCCCTTGACAGAACTATAGTTCCCAAGCCCATTTCTCTTCTTAGAGAACTCTGGGAACTGTAGCTCATGGGGGGAACAGGGGTCTCCTAAGGGCACTTGGTGCCCAGAATGCTGGGAACTGTAGCTTGCTCAGGGCGCCTGGTTCCTTCTCCTTCCAGGCTACCGGAACGGGTTAGCACCGCCGGGCGCCGCCTTGGCCCTCAACTTTGAAGGCACCACCTGCGGCTGGGAGGACATCAGCACACGTCTGGGTACCGGTGGCGCCCAGGGCAAGGCGGAGGCTGGGTGTGCGCCGCCGACCCCCCCTTCGACCACACGCTGGGCACCAACCAGGGTAAAGGTGCTTCATTTGAAGGGAGGCGAAGTATTGCTTTGCAGTTAGAGCACCCCTTTGACCTGGTGCCCCCGACCTCCCCTCAGGCTGGTACATGAGCACCTCGGAGCAACGAGCCAAGCCGCCTGCTGCCCCCGCCCGACTCCACTCCCCCACCCTGAGCGACGCGGCCTCAGCATGTGAGCTCTGCGCCTGGTACAGCACGGCCGAGACAGGTCAGCTTGGGGCGCTGGTGGCCGGAAATCCAACAGGCGCAGAGCCACCCGCTCGGCCTTTTCCCCGGTGTGGTGGGGGAAATACCGACTGGCCCGGTTCTCATAATTCCATATCAATACTATCTAATATGTTTCTAAACTGTAGGACGTATCGTATCAGATAATTATTATTTATTGATTTCCAGACTACTGACCCGCCTGGTAGGGAAAAGAAATACCATCCTGACCATTCTTATCATTTACTGATGCCCTGCTTCCCATCCCCCGTTGGAGACTGATAAAAACGAGAGAGGCTGAGACCAGATGACAATTCGCAATCCTCAGTGGGGTCAGACTAGATGACCCCCGGATCCCTCACCCCTCCGCCCTTCCCATGCAAGACTCACTGGGAGCTTCTCATTGGAGCTGATGCACGGCCCCCTGTGGCGAAGCCCCGCCTTGTCCTCTGGTGCCTGGTGCCCCCTACTGGCCTACACCGGAAGAGTCCGCGGCCCTTTCCAGGTGGGTCTTGGGCTCCTCGCTCTCCCTGGCCAGCTCCTTCTCCGGAGCATGTCAAGAGCGCTGCCTCCCCCTCCACAGGTGACCTTCTCCTTAGTGGCGAGCGTGGTGCTGGATGATGTGCAGTTCAGGTTCTGTGGCCCCCAAAGTAAACCTTTCTTTTCCGCCTCTGGGCTTGGAGGCTCCCCATTCACCACCCCAACGTTTCCAGGTCCCCGGAGCTGTACCCCAGGCAAGCACCCTTGCCTGCCAAGCGCCTGTGTGGCCCCTGTCCGTCATTGTGATGGCACCGAGGACTGTGGCGACGAACAGGGTTGTGTTGAGCAGTTGGGGGGCATTGGGGGCCGGGGGGACGTGGTCACCACCGGAAGCGGGGGAGGGTGGAAAAGGCACCCTGGTACCCCCTCTCATCTGCCTTTCTCCCTCCAGAGGCCTTCCACATGAGCCCCTTCAAGGAGGGCTGGTGTGGGTAGTCAGCAGATGCCAACCAGAACCTCACCTGGGCGAGGAACTGCAGCTCCCAGGCGTCACCGTCCCCAGCCTGCCCCACCCGCGACGACACCACCAACAGGCCTGAAGGTGGGTACCGGCTGCCTCGCTCCCTATCATTTTGGTGGAGATTCCTGCATTTCAGGGGTCAGACTAGATGCCTCTTGGCGTCCCATTTCTGTGTTTTAGGCGGTCAGACTAGATGCCCCTGGGGATCCCATTTTTCCATTTCAGGGGATCCTAATAGATGCCTCTCGGGATCCCATTTCCCCATTTCATTGGCTGCGAAGCCCCCGCGCTGTGCGATGCCACTCCCATCCACCAGGCGTCGCTGCAGTGGCACTACGCTTCATCGCCCCACCCTTCCTGACCCGGATATATAACCCCCAGCCGGCGGAAGTGCTCTCCTTTTGCGTTGAGAACCCACAGCCATGGTGAGTGTGTAGGGTATGGGTTGTTGGAGCGATCCGTCGCCCTCCGAGGCGGTGGCTCCGCCAAGCGCGGCCCTTTCAGGGGCGTGGGAGACGCCGCTCCTCTGTGGGGTGGGGAAATGGGGGCGCGGAGGCGCCACGGCGGGGCTCTCTCAGTCTTGGGGGGGTGTAAGCATGCGCAGTGCGGGCTGCAGGGAACCAGGCTGCCGGCCAGACATGCCCTCTAAACCAGTCTTTCTCAACCTGTGAGTCCCCAGATGTTGTTGGATTACAACTCCCATCAAGGCCAGAGCTCAGGGATGATGGGAGTCGTAGTCCAACAACATCTGGGGAAAGCGATCGCTTGGGAAGGGGCCAGGGGAACTGCCTGCCACTGGCTCCCTAAGGGAGAAGGGAGCCCAAGGATGCTCAACTAGAAACTAAATGGGAATAAATTAAAATGGCGATTACTGAAGAACTGGGGGTGCCTGGAAGGGGCCCGAGGGTCATCTAGTGCAGCCTAGTCCAACAACATCTGGGGAAAGCGATTGCTTGGGAAGGGGCCAGGGGAACTGCCTGCCACTGGCTCCCTAAGGGAGAAGGGAGCCCAAGGATGCTCAACTAGAAACTAAATGGGAATAAATTAAAATGGCGATTACTGAAGAGCAGAGGGCGCCTGGAAGGGGCCCGAGGGTCATCTAGTGCAGCCCGCTGCCTTGCGAGAATGATCTGCTTAAACATCCGGGCAGATTCGAACCCACACCCTTTGCCTGCTTTCCCCCCCTCAGGCTCGAGGACCCAAGAAGCACCTGTAACGGGTGGCAGCCCCCAAACACTGGATGCTGGACAAGCTGATGGGAGTCTTTGCAAGTATCTTTTTGTAATTACCTTTTACAAGCCTTTTTAAAAGGGGAGCCTTGCACTTCAGGCTTTAGTTTGCACCTGGGCTTCTTCGTAACACAATATTATAGATCAAAATAACAATATGTAGAAAAATAAAGGATCTTGGGGAAGGATAAGTTGGTGAGTCGGTCGAACATTCTGACAAAACAATGAAGGGATGTAAAATAACATCTGGGAAGATGCATGAATAAAACATTAAATAAATAAATACTTAGATTATTGAGTTTCCATGCCCAGTGGAAATCTGTCTATATTTTATAAATAATTTTTTTTTGAAATAATACACATGAAAAAGTTTCCCTAGAGATGGCTGTCTTCAGATATTTTCTCAAGGTTGCATCATAATAATAATAGCAACAAGGCCAACCGGATTCTGGGAATTGCAGTTTCAGGCGTTCTAGGTTTGCCACCCTGTAACCTTCCCATTTCTTTTTGGGGTTCTAGGCACCGCGCCCGTCAGCGGGACCCCACAAGTTGCACGAGTGCCTCCCGCTCGTGATTTTCCTCCGCAACCGGCTCAAATATGCCCTGACGGGCGACGAGGTCAAGAAGATCTGCATGCAGCGCTTTGTCAAGATTGATGGCAAGGTTCGCACCGACGTCACTTACCCGGCGGGCTTCATGGGTGAGGTCCTAGGTTTCTAGTAGAGGGGTTTGAAATGCCCAATTTCCAGCGGTGGGACATTCTGCAGGGCGGAAAACTGGGTTTACGTGACGGTTGCATCACACTGGCATCCCACTGTAACGTCCGCCCTCTTTTCCCGCAGACGTGATCAGCATCGAGAAGACAGGCGAGCACTTCCGCCTGGTGTATGACCAAGGGGCGCTTTTTACCGTGCACCACATCAGCCCCGAGGAGGCCAAGGTGAGAATTGGGGGATTCGATTTGAATCCTTTTCTTACCGAAAGACTCAGCCTTGCTGGCATCTTAAGATGGACAACCAGAGGAAGGAATGATCAGTGCTCGGAGTGCTTTTGTGATTTTAATCCTTCATGAGTTAGACCAGATTCAAATCCCATTTTTACAGAAAGACTCACCTTTCTGGCATCCTCTTAATCAGGCTTCCTCAACTTCGGCCCTCCAGATGTTTTTGGCCTACAACTCCCAGGATCACTAGCTAGCAGGACCAGTGGTCAGGGGTGATGGGACTTGTAGTCTCAAAACATCTGGAGTGGCAAAGTTGAGGGAGCCTGTTCTTAATATTGACAAAAGAATGATTTCTCCCATTCCTCCCGGCAGTACAAGCTGTGCAAGGTGCGCCGCATCCTGGTGGGCACTAAGGGCACCCCCACTTGGTGACGCATGACGCCTGCACCATCCGCTACCCGGACGCCCGTGGTCAAGGTCAACGACACCGTCCAGGTCGACCTGCAGACGGGCAAGATCACCGACTTCATCAAGTTTGACACAGGTGGCGGTTCCTCTGAGCCCGTCGAGTGTGCCGGAATCCTTCCCCAATGGGGGGAGATGGGGAGACTGCCTCTGGCCCTGGAGGCTCCCTTCCAGAGCACCCATATATTTTGAAGCAGTTTTATTTTATTATTTCCATATATATGTAAATGTGTGTGTGTATATATATATCTGTCCACCCTGCCAGTCCCAATTCCGCCTTGCAGGTCCATTGTTGCCCAGGCACCTTCTGACCATTTCCCTCCCTCTTCTCCCCAACAGGCAACCTCTGCATGGTGACGGGGGGCGCCAACTTGGGGCGCATCAGGATGATCACCAACCGCGAGAGGCACCCTGGTTCCTTTGACGTGGTCCACGTCAAGGACACCAATGGCAACAGCTTCACCACCAGACTCTCCAACATCTTCGTCATTGGCAAGGTGGGCGCTGGGCAGTATGGTTTTTATCATTTGCATTTTTAAAGATCATTTCCATTTTTGAAATTATTTTAATTCATTATCTCCTCTTTGCATTTTTTTATTAAAAATTATTTCCATTTTTAAATATTCTTACTTTTATTATTCTCCTGTTGTTTTTATTTTTCAAGGATTTGTTTCCACAGCTATTCCAAATAAATCACCACCCAATTGATTCAGTTCAATGCCATTTCTGCTTTTGCATGTAATTCTTTGTTTGTTTGTTTTTAAGCAAGTATACTGTAATGCAAGGATATTTGTGAGGCATGACCTGATATTAACAGGGGGAATGTGATGCGACACCAAGGAGAACCAACTTCATCAAAATAAAAAAATTCCTTCCAGTAGCACCTTAGAGACCAACTAAGTTACTGGAGGGAATTTTTTGAATTTTATTTTGACTACGGCAGACCAACACGGCTACCTACCTGTAACTACTATTTCATCAGGTTTGGGGTTCTCCTGAGCACGTTAAGAGTGCACCGAGCTCAAGTCCCTTTGGGGCGTGAAATTTGGATTTGGTTTAAATTGCACCCAGTTTGTTTCAATGAGAGTGCAAGTTGAAAAAGATTGGGCTAATCAATATAATAATAATAATAATAATAATAATAATAATAATAATAATAATAATAATAATAATAATAATATTAGGTGCCTCTTATCGCTCCTTCCAGGGCAACAAGCCGTGGATCTTGCTGCCTCGCAGGAAATGCATCCGCCTCACCATCGCCGAGGAGCAAGACGAGCGGCTGGCGGCCAAACAGAGCAGCGGATGAAGACGTGCGCGGAGGAATGAGGAAAGCAGAATTATTTTTCGCCAATAAAAGCATCTTGCAATGTGGCTCTGGGGCTCCTCTTCTTTTGAGTGGCTTTATTCTTATTGCTGCCTGGAAACATTTGGGGCCGGCTCCTACTTGGCCCTTCGAATAATAATTTCAATTATTACAATAACGGTCGCAGTTATTACAATAATGGTGGCAGGTATTATTACAAAAATAATTGCATACAATAACGATTGCCTTTATTATCGCAGTAATGATCGCCATTAGTACTACAATGATGGTTGCCATTATTGCAATAATTGCAGTTATTATACAGTAACTATTACGGTTATTGCAACAACAAATGCAGTTATTATTGCAATAATTGTTGCAGCTATTATCGCAAATAACGGTTACAGTTTTTACAATAACGAATGCAATTATTTGTTGTTGTTTTGTCGTGTCCGACTCTTCGTGACCCCATGGACCAGAACACGCCAGGCACTCCTGTCTTCCACTGCCTCCCGCAGTTGGTCAAAATGCAATTATTAGCAGCCAACAAAAAGGCCTGTTGAGTCACAGGGGAGCTGAATATCAAGTGACAGCTCTGGGGGTGGCCCTTAAAGGGAGAGGAATATCAAGTGACAACCGCCAATGCCTTTTGGAGGGACTCCTTGCTCCGAACCCGAGACCGAATCCGAAATATAAGTGGCATTTCCAGGGCATTTCTCCTGGCTAGCTGATTCTGCCTATTCTATGCTGCAGTTCCTGCATTTCAGCGGGTTGGGATGGATGAACCTTGGGTCCCACCTCTGCCCATCATGGTGGATTATTGCTTTCTTATTGTTAAGAAGGAAGGAATAAGAAAGCAGTACAGTACGAAGAAGGAGAAGAAAGGAACAATAAGAAGAAAGCATTGTTATTATTATTGCTTTGTTATTATTGCTTTTTTCTTAATAATAATAAAAGTAATAATAATAATGCTTTCTTATTCCTTCTTACAACTGCAGCAGCGACAGAGGCAGCGGCAAGGGAACAGGCGGTAGAGGCTCTGGCGGCAGAGGCGGCAGCGGCAGAGGCCCAGGCACTAGAGGCTGTGGCGGCGGAAGCGGCAGCGGCAGCGGCAAGGGCCCAGTCGATAGAGGTTCAGCTGTGGAGGCACCAGCGGCAGCGACAGACCCAGGTGGCAGAGGGTCTGGCGGCAGAGGCAACAGTGGCAGAGGCCCAAGAGGTTGAGGCTCGGACGGTGGAGGCACCAGCAGCAGCGACAGAACCAGGTGGCAGAGGCTCTGGCGGCGAAAGCACCAGCGACAGCGGCAAGGGCCCAGGCGGTAGATGCTCTGGCGGTGGAGGCAGCAGTGGCAGACGGCCAGGCGGTAGAGGCTCCGGCTGCGTAGGAACCAGCGGCACCGGTAGAGGCCCAGGCAGTAGACGCTCGGGCTGCGGAGGCACCAGCGGCAGCGGCAAGGGCCCAGGCGGTAGAGGCTCTGGCGGTGGAGGCACTAGTGGCAGTGGCAGAGGCCCAGGCGGTAGAGGCTCTTGCGGCACCAGCAGCAGCGATAGAGACCCAGAGGCAGAGGCTCTCGCGGCGGAGGCACGAGTGGCAGTGGCAGAGGCCCAGGCGGTAGAGGCTCTGGCGGCACCAGCAGCAGCGATAGAGACCCAGGAGGCAGAGGCTCTGGCGGCGGAGGCAACAGCGGCAGCGGCAAAGGTCCAGACGGAAGAGGCTCAGGTGGCGGAGGCAACAGCGGCAGCGGCAGAGGTCCAGACGGAAGAGGCTCAGGTGGCGGAGGCAACAGCGGCAGCGGCAGAGATCCAGACGGAAGAGGCTCAGGTGGCGGAGGCAACAGCGGCAGCAGCAGAGGCCCAGGCGGTAGAGGCTCTGATGGCGGAGGCAGCAGCAGCAGACTCTGGAAGTGGAGGCACCAGCGCCAGAGGACCAGGCATCGACAGAGACCAGGCGGTAGAGGCTCTGATGGCGGAGGCACTTCTGCCGCCTCAGCCAATGCCGACTGCGCCACTGCTGCTGCCGCTGGTGCCTCCGTTGCCCGAATCTGGACAATTAGAGCTTCTGCCGCTGCCGCTGGTGCCTCCGCCACCTGAGCTTCTTCCGTCTGGACATCTGCCGCTGCCGGTGGTGCCTCCGCCGCCTGAAGCTCTTCCGCCTGGGCCTCTGCCGCTGCCGCTGGTGCCTCCTCCGCCAGAGCCTCTACCACCTGGGCCTTTGCCGGTGCCCCTGGTACCTCCGCCGCCAGAGCCTCTACCGCCTTGTCCTCTGCCGCCTCCACCAATGCCGCCTCCGCTACTGCTGCTGCCGCTGGTGCCTCCGTTGCCCGAATCTGTACCACCTAAGCTTCTGCCACTGCCGCTGCTGCTTCCGCCGCCAGAACCAATACTGCCTGGGCCTCTGCCGCTCATGCCTCTGCAGCCCGAGCCTTTACCGCCTGGGCCGTTGCTGCTACGCCTGGTGCCTCTGCAGCCCGAGCCACTACCGCCTGGGCCTCTGCCGGGGCCGCTGGTGCCTCCGCCGCCAGAGCCTTTACCACCTGGGCCTCTGCCGTCTCAGCGAACGCCGCCTGCGTCACTGAAGCTTCCGCTCGTGCCTCCGTTACCCGAATCTGTACCACCCGATCTTCTGCTGCTGCCGCTGGTGCCTCCGCCGCCAGAGCCTCTTCCGCCTGGGCCTCGCCGCTGCCGGTAGTGCCTCCGCCGCCAGAACCTCTACTACCTGAGGCCCCAGCGGCAGTGGCAGACGCGCAGTCGGTAGAGGCTCAGGCGGCGGAGGCACCAGCGGCAGCGGGAGAAGCTTAGGTGATACTGATTCGGGCAACGGATGCACCAGCGGCAGCAGCAGTGGCACAGGCAGCATTGGCGGAGGCGGCAGAGGCCCAGGCGGTAGAGGCTCTGGCGGCGGAAAACCAGCGGCAGTGGCAGAGGCCTAGGCAGTAGAAGCTGAGGCTGTGGAGGCACCAGCGGCACCGGCAGAGGCCCAGGCAGTATAGGGTCTGTCGGCGGAAGCGGCAGCGGCAAGTGCCCAGACGGTAGAGGCTGTGGCGGCAGAGGTACCAGCGGTAGTGGCAGAGGCCCATGCAGTAGAGGCTCAGGCTGCGGAGGCACCGGCAGAGGCCCAGGCGGTAGAGGCTCCGGTAGTGAAAGCGGCAGCGGCAAGGGCCCAGGCGGTAGAGGCTCTGGTGGCAGAGGCAGCAGTGGCAGTGGCAGAGGCCCTGGCGGTAGAGGCTCAGGCTGTGAAGGCACCAGTGGAACCGTCAGAGACCCAGGCGGTAGAGGCTCGGGCTGCGGAGGCAGCGGCAGCGGTAGAGACCTAGGCAGTATAGGGTCTGGCGATAGAAGCGGCAGCGGCAGCGGCAAGGGTCCAGGCGGTAGAGGCTCTGGCAGCGGAGGTACCAAAGGAAGTTGCAGAGGCCCAGGCGGAAGAGTCTCAGGCTTTGGAGGCACCAGCGGCAGACGTGCAGTCGGTAGAGGCTCTGGCGGCGTAGGCACCAGCGGCACCGGCAGAAGCTCAGGTGGTACAGATTCGGGCAACGGAGGCACCAGCGGCAGCAGCAGTGGCGCAGGCGGCATTGGCTGAGGCACCAGAGGACCAGGTGGTAGTGGCTTTGACGTCGGAGGCACCACCAGCAGCTACAGAGACCTCGGTGGCAGAGACTCTGGCGGCGGAAGCACCAGCGGCAGTGGCAAGGGCCCTGGCAGTAGAGGCTCTGGCAGCGTAGTTACCAGTGGCAATGGCAGAGGCCCAGGCGGTAGAGGCTCAGGCTGCGGAGGCATTGGGGCACCGGCAGAGGCCCAGGCGGTAGAGTTTCAGGCTGCGGAGTTACCAGCGGCAGCGGCAGAGGCCCAGGCCGTAGAGGCTCTGACGGCGGAAGCACCAGCAGCAGCGGCAGAGGCCCATGTGGCAGAGGCTTTGGCGGCGAAGGGCAAAGCAGCAGCAGGAAAGGCCCAGGCGGTAGAGGCTCTGGTGGTGGAAGTACCAGTGGCAGCGGCAAGGGCCCAGGCAGTAGAAGCTCTGGTGGTGCCGGCACCAGCGGCACCCGCAAGGGCCCAGGCGGTAGAGGCTCTGAAATCTGAGGTACCAGCGGCAGTGGCAGACGCCCAGGCGGTGGAGGCTCGGGCTGCGGAGGCACCAGCAGCACCGGCAGAGGCCCAGGCGGTAGAGGCTCAGGCTGCGGAGGCACAAGCAGCACCGGTAGAGGCCCACGCGGTAGAGGCTCGGGCTGCGGAGGCACCAGCGGCACCGGCAGAGGCAACCGCATTGGCAGCAGAGGGCCCAAGCGGTTGAGATTTTGGCGGCTGAGGCACCAGCGGCAGTGCCAGAGGCCCAGGCGGTAGAGGCTCGGGCTGTGGAGGCACGATCGGCAGCGGCAGAGGCCCAGGCTGTAGAGTTTCAGGCTGCCGAGGCACCAGCGGCAGAGACCCAAGTGGCAGAGGCACCAGCGGCACCGGCAGAGGCACCCGCGTTGGCAGCAGAGGGCCCAGGCGGTTGAGATTTTGGCGGCTGAGGCACCAGCGGCAGTGCCAGAGGCCCAGGCGGTAGAGGCTCGGGCTGTGGAGGCACGATCGGCAGCGGCAGAGGCCCAGGCTGTAGAGTTTCAGGCTGCCGAGGCACCAGCGGCAGAGACCCAAGTGGCAGAGGCACCAGCGGCACCGGCAGAGGCACCCGCGTTGGCAGCAGAGGGCCCAGGCGGTTGAGATTTTGGCGGCTGAGGCACCAGCGGCAGTGCCAGAGGCCCAGGCGGTAGAGGCTCGGGCTGTGGAGGCACGATCGGCAGCGGCAGAGGCCCAGGCTGTAGAGTTTCAGGCTGCCGAGGCACCAGCGGCAGAGACCCAAGTGGCAGAGGCACCAGCGGCACCGGCAGAGGCACCCGCGTTGGCAGCAGAGGGCCCAGGCGGTTGAGATTTTGGCGGCTGAGGCACCAGCGGCAGTGGCAGAGGCCCAGGCGGTAGAGGCTCTGGCAGCGGAGGCACCAGCGGCAGTGTCAGAGGCCCAGACTGTAGAGGCTAATGTGGCAGAAGCACCAGCGGCAGCGGCAGAAGCTCAGGTGGTACAGATTCGGGCAACGGAGGCAACAGCGGCAGCAGCAAAGGCCTAGGCGGTAGAGGCTCTGGCGGTGGAAGTACCAGTGGCAGCGGCAAGAGCCCAGGCATTAGAGGCTCTGGCGGCGGAGGCACCAGCGGCAGAGGCCCAGGCAGTAGAGGCTCAGGCGGCGGAGGCACCAGCGGCAGCAGCAGAGGTCCAGAGTGAAGAGGCTCAGGTGGCGGAGGCACCAGCGGCAGCGGCAGAAGCTCAGGTGCTACAGATTCGGGCAATGGAGGCACCAGCGGCAACAGCAGTGTCGCAGGCGGCATCGGCTGAGGCGGTAGAGGCCCAGGCAGTAGAGACTCTGACAGCGGAGGCAAAAGCAGATTCGGACGACGGAGGCATCAGCGGAAGCAGTAGTGGCACCAGAGGACCAGACGGTAGAGGCTTTGACGGAGGCACCAGTAGCAGCTACAGAGACTCAGGCGGCAGAGGCTCTGGTGGCAGAGGCACCAGCAGCAGTGGCAGAGGCCCAGGTGGTAGAGGCTCAGTGTGCGGAGGCACCAGCGGCAACGACAGAGGCCCAGGCGGTAGAGGCTCAGGCTGCGGAGGCAGCAGTGGCAGAGGCCCAGGCGGTAGAGGCTCAGGCTGCGGAGGCACAAGCAGCACCGGTAGAGGCCCACGCGGTAGAGGCTCGGGCTGCGGAGGCAGCAGTGGCAGCGGCACAGGCAGTAGAGGCTCAGGCTGCGGAGGCACCAGCGGCACCGGCAGAGGCAACCGCATTGGCAGCAGAGGGCCCAAGCGGTTGAGATTTTGGCGGCTGAGGCACCAGCGGCAGTGCCAGAGGCCCAGGCGGTAGAGGCTCGGGCTGTGGAGGCACAAGCGGCACCGGTAGAAGCCAAGGCGGTAGAGCCTCAGGCTGCGGAGGCGGGAGCGGCAGAGTCCCAGGCGGTAGAGGCTCTGGCGGCGGAGGTGGCAGTGGCAGAGGCCCAGGCAGTAGAGGCTGGGGAGGCACCAGCGGCACCGGCGGAGGGACCCGCGTTGGCGGTAGAGGGCCTAGGCGTTAGAGGCTCTGGCGGCTGAGGCACCAGCGGCAGTGGCAGAGGCCCAGGCGGTAGAGGCTCAGGTTGCAGAGGCACCAATAGCAGCGGCAGAGGCCCAGGCGGTAGAGGCGCTGGCTGCGGAGGCAGCAGCGGCAGAGGTCCAGGCGGTAGAGGCTCTGGCGGCGGAGGCAGCAGCGGCAGTGGCCCAGGTGGTAGAGGCTCTGTTTTTTTCTGTTTTGTTAAAATCCAATAAAATATCATTAAAAAAAAAATAGAGGCTATGGCTTTGAAAGCACCAGCGGCGGAGGCCCAGGCGGTAGAGGCTCAGGTTGCGGAGGCGGCAGCGGCAGAGGCACAGGCGGTAGAGGCTCGGGCTAAGGAGGCACCAGCGGCAGTGGCAGAGACCCTGGTGGCATAGGCTCTGGCGGCAGAGGCAACAGCGGCAGCAGCAAAGGCCCAGGCGGTACAGGCTCTGGCGGTGGAAGTACCAGTGGCAGCGGCACGGGCCAAGGCAGTAGAGGCTCTGGCGGCGGAGGCAGCAGCGGCAGCAGGAGAGGCCCAGGTGGAAGAGGCTCAGGCGGCGGAGGCACCAGCGGCAGCAGCAGAGGTCCAGACGGAAGAGGCTCAGGTGGCAGAGGCACCAGCGTCAGCGGCAGAAGCTCAGGTGATACAGATTCGGGCAACGGAGGCACCAGCGGCGACAGCAGTGTCGCAGGCGGCATTGGCTGAGGCGGTAGTGGCCCAGGCGGTAGAGTCTCTGGAAGTGGAGGCACCAGCGCCAAAGGAACAGGCGGTAGAGGCTCTGACGGCGGAGGCAAAATCAGCAGCTACAGAAACCCACATGGCAGAGGCTCTGGAGGTGGAGGCACCAGCAGCAGCGGCAGAGGCCCAGGCGGTAGAGGCACTGGCTGCAGAGGCACAAGCGGCACCGGTAGAAGCCAAGGCGGTAGAGCCTCAGGCTGCGGAGGCGGGAGCGGCAGAGTCCCAGGCGGTAGAGGCTCTGGCGGCGGAGGTGGCAGTGGCAGAGGCCCAGGCAGTAGAGGCTCTGGCGGCGGAGGCAGCTGCGGCAGCGGCAGAGGCCCAGGTGGTAGAGGCTCTGGCGGTGGAGGCAGCAGCGGCAGCGGCAATGGACCAGTCGTGAGAGGCTCAGGCTGCGGAGGCACCAGCGACAGCGGCAGAGGCCCAGGCGGTAGAGGCTATGGCGGTGAAAGCACCAGCGGCAGCGGCGGAGGCCCAGGCGGTAGAGGCTCAGGCTGCGGAGGCAGCAGCGGCTGCGGCAGAGGCCCAGGCGGTAGAGTCTCAGGCTTTGGAGGCAGCAGCGGCAGTGGCAGAGGCCCAGGCGGTAGAGGCTCTGGCGGCAGAGGCAGCAGCGGCAGTGCCAGAGGCCCAGGCGGTAGAGGCTCTGGTGGCATAGGCAGTAGCGGCAGTGGCAGAGGCCCAGGCGGTAGAGACTCAGGCTGTGGAAAACCAGTGGCAGTGGCATAGGCCCAGGCGGAAGAGGCTCAGGCGGCGGAGGCACCAGTGGCAGCGGCAGAGGCCCAGGGGAAAGAGGCTCAGGCGGCGGAGGCGCCTGCGGCAGCGACAGACACCCACGTGGCAGAGGCTCTGGTGGCGGAGGCAACAGCGGCAGCGGCAGAGGCCCAGGCGGTAGAGGCTCTGACGGCAGAGGCAGCAGCAGCAGAGACAGAGACCCAGGTGGCAGAGGCTCTGGCGGCGGAAGCACCAGCGCCAGCGGCAGAGGCCCAGGCACTTGAGGCTCTGGCGGCCGAAGCACCAGCGGCAGCGGCAGAGATCTAGACGGAAGGGGCTCAGATGGCGGAGGCACCAGCGGCAGCGGCAGTGTGGCAGACGCCTTTGGCTGAGGTGGGACAGGCCCAGGCGGTAGAGACTCTGGAAGCAGAGGCACCAGCGGCAGAGGTCTGGGCCGAAGAGGCTGTGGGGCGTAGTCACCAGCGGCAGTGGCAGAGCCCAGGCGGTAGAGGCTCGGGCTGCGGAGGCACCAGCGGCAGCGGCAAGGGAACAGGCGGTAGAGGCTCTGACGGCGGCGGCACCAGCAGCAGCGACTGAGACCCAGGTGGCATAGGCTCTGGCGGCAGAGGCAACAGCCGCAGCAGCAAAGGCTCAAACGGAAGAGGCTAAGGCGACGGAGGCACCAGTGGCAGCGGCCGAGGTCCAGACGGAAGAGGCTCAGGTGGCGGAGGCACCAGCGGCAGCGGCAGAAGCTCAGGTGGTACAGATTCGGGCAACGGAGGCACCAGCGGCAGCAGCATTGGCGCTGGCGGCATTGTTTGAGGCGGCAGAGGCCCAGGGGGTAGAGACTCTGGAAGTTGAGGCACCAGGGCCAGAGACACAGGCGGTAGAGGCTCGGGCTGCGTAGGCACCAGCGGGACAGGCAGAGGCCCAGGCAGTAGAGGCTCTGGCAGCGAAGCACCAGCGGCACCGGCAGAGGCCCAGACAGTAGAGGCTCTGGAGGCAGAAGCACCAGTGGCAGAGGCAAGGGCCCAGGTGGTAGACGCTTTGGTTGTGGAGGCAGCAGCGGCAGTGGCAGAGGCCCAGGTGGTAGAGGCTCTGGCGGCGGAGGCACCACCGCCAGCGGCGGAGGCACCACCGACAGCTGCAGAGCTCCAGGCGATGCAGCCTGTATGGCGGCAGAACCAGCAAGGGCGGCATTGGCCCAGGCTGTAGAGGCTGAGGCTGCCGAGGCGCCAGTGGCAGCAACAGAGGCCCAGAGCCTCTGGCGGCGGCGGCACCAGCAGCAGCGACAGAGACCCAGGTGGCAGAAGCTCTGGCGGCGGAGGCAACAGAGGCAGCAGCAAAGGCTCAGGCGGTAGAGGCTCTGGCAGCGGAGGCAGCAGCAGCAGCAGCAGAGGCCCAGGCGGAGGAGGCTCAGGCGGCGGAGGCACCAGTGGCAGCAGCAGAGGTCCAGACGGAAGAGGCTCAGGTGGCAGAGGCCCCAGCGGCAGCGGCAGAAGCTCAGGTGGTACAGATTCGGGCAACCGAGGCACCAGCGGCAACAGCAGTGTCGCAGGCGGCATTGTCTGACGCGGTAGAGGCCCAGGCGGCAGAGACTCTGTAAGTGGAGGCACCAGCGCCAGAGGACCAGGCGGTAGAGGCTCTGACGGCGGAGGCAAAAGCAGCAGCTACAGAGACCCAGGTGGCAGAGGCTCTGGCGGCGGAGGCACCAGCAGCACCGGCAGAGGCTCAGGTGGTAGAGGCGCTGGCTGCGGAGGCACAAGCGGCACCGGCAGAAGCTCAGGTGGTACAGATTCGGGCAACGGAGGCACCAGCAGCAGCAGCAGCGGCGCAGGCAGCGTTGGCTGGGGCGGCAGAGGCCCAGGCGGTAGAGGCTCTGGCGGCAGAAGCGGCAGTGTCAAGGGCCCAGGCGGTAGAGGCTCGGGCTGCGGAGGCACCACCGGTAGGGGCAGAGGACCAGGCGGTAGAGTCTCAGGCTGCGGAGGCATCAGCGGAATTGGCAGAAGCTGAGGTGGTACAGATTCGGACAACGGAGGCACAAGTGGAAGCAGTAGTGGCGCAGGCCGCATTGGCTAAGGTGGTGGAGGCCCAGGCGGTAGAGGCTTTGACGTCGGAGGCACCAGCAGCAGCTACAGAGACCCCAGTGGCAGAGGTTCTGGTGGCGGAGGCACCAGCGGCCGTGGCAGAGGCCCAGGCGGTAGAGGCTCGGGCTGTGGAGGCAACAACGGCAGCGGCAAACGCCCAGGCAGTAGAGGCTCAGGCTGCCGAGGCAGCAGTGGCAGCAACAGAGGCCCAGGAGGTACAGCCTCTGGTGGCGGCAGCACCAGCAGCAGTGACAGAGACCCAGGTGGCAAAGGCTCTGGCGGAGGAGGCAACAGCGGCAGCAGCAAAGGCCCAGGCGGTAGAGGCTCTGGCGGAAGTACCATTGGCAGCGGCAAGGGCCCAGGCAGTAGAGGCTCAGACAGCGGAGGCACCAGCAGCATCAGCAGAGGTCCAGACTGAAGAGGCTCAGGTGGCGGAGGCACCAGCGGCAGCGGCAAGGGCCCAGGCGGCGGAGGCACCAGCGGCAGCGGCAGAAGCTCAGGTGCTACAGATTTGGGCAACGGAGGCACCAGCGGCAACAGCAGTGTCGCAGGCGGGATTGTCTGAGGCACCAGAGGACCAGGCGGTAAAGGCTTTGACGGCGGAGGCACCAGCAGCAGCTACAGAGACCCAGGTGGCAGAGGCTCTGGTGGCAGAGGCACCAGCCGCAGTGGCAGAGGCCCAGGCGGTAGAGGCTCAGGCTGTGCAGGCACCAGCGGCACCGGCAGAGGCCCAGGCGGTAGAGGCTCGGGCTGCGGAGGCAGCAGTGGCAGAGGCCCAGGCAGTAGAGGCTCAGGCTGGGGAGGCACCAGCGGCACCGGCAGAGGGACCCGCGTTGGAGGCAGAGGGCCTAGGCGTTAGAGATTTTTGGCGGCTGAGGCACCAGCGGCAGTGGCACAGGCCCAGGCAGTAGATGCTCGGGCTGTGGAGGCACGAACGGCAGCGGCAGAGGCCCTGGCAGTACAGATTCTGGCGATGGAAGCACCAGCGGCAGCGGCAAGGGCCCAGGTGGTAGAGGCTCTGGCAGTGGAGGCACCAGCGGTAGTGGCAGAGGCCCAGGCGGTAGAGGCTCAGGTGGCAGCAGCGGCAGCGGCAGAAGCTCAGGTGGTACAGATTCAGGCAACGGAGGCACCAGCGACAGTAGCAAGGGCCTAGGCGGTAGAGGCTCTGGCGGTGGAAGCACCAGTGGCAGCGGCACTGGCTTTGGCTGAGGATTCACCCGGGGCACTGGCAGAGGCCCAGGCGGTAGTTTCTCAGGCTGCGGATTTACCAGCGGCACCGGTAGAAGCCCAGTCGGCAGTGGCTCGGGCTGCAGAGGCCACAGCGGCAGAGGCCTAGGCAGTAGATGCTATGGCTGCTGAAGGACCAGCGGCAGCAGCAACGGCCCACGAGGTAGAGGCTCGGGCTGCGGAGGCACCAGCAGCAGCTACAGAGACCCAGGTGGCAGAGGCTCTGGCGGCAGAGGCACAAGCTGAAGTGGCAGACTCCCAGTCAGTATAGGATGAGGTTGCGGAGGCACCAGCGGCATCTGCAGATGCCCAGGCGGTAGAGGCTCAGGTTGCGGAGGCACCAGCAGCAGCAGCAATTGCCCAAGCGGTAGAGGCTCGGGCGGCAGAGGCACGAGCGGCACCAGCAGAGACCCAGGCAGTATTGGTTCTGGCGGCGGAAGCAGCAGCGGCAGCAGCAACGGCCCAGGCGTTAGAGGCTCGGGCTGCAGAAGCACGAGCGGCAGCAGCAGAGACCCAGGTAGTATTGGTTCTGGCGGCGGAAGCAGCAGCGGCAGAGGCAAGGGCCCAGGCGGTAGAGGCTCTGGCGGCTGAGGCACCAGCGGCAGTGGTAGACGCCCAGTCAGTAGAGGCTCAGGCAGCGGAGGCACCAGCGGCACCGGCAGAGGCCCAGGTGGAAGAGGCTCAGGCGGCGGAGGCACCAGCGGCAGCGGGAAAAGCTCAGCTGATACAAATTCGGGCACCATTTGCAACGGCAGAGTCCCAGGCGGTAAAGGCTCGGGCTGTGGAGGAACCAGTGGCAGCAGCAGAGGCCCAGGCAGTATAGGGTCTGGCGTCGGAAGCACCAGCGGCAGCGGCAAATGCCCAGGCAGTAGAGGCTGTGACGGCAGAGGCACCAGCGGTAGTGGCAGAGGCTTAGGCAGTAGAGGCTCAGGCTGCGGAGGCACCAGCGGCACCGGCAGAGGCCCAGGCGATAGAGGCTCTGGCGGTGGAAGCACCAGCGGCAGCGGCAGAGGCCCAGGCAGTATTGGTTCTGGCGGCGGAAGTGGCAGCGGCAAGCGCCCAGGCGGTAGAGGCTCTGGCAGCTGAGGCACCAGCGGCAGCGGCAGACACCTAGTCGGCAGTGGCTCAGGCGGCGGAGGCACCAGCGGCAGCGGCAGAGGCCCAGGCAGTAGAGGCTCTGACTGCGGATTCACCAGCAGCACCAGCAGAGGCCCAGGCGGTAGTGGCTCTGGCTGCGGAGGCATCAGCAGCAGTGGCAGAGGCCCAGGCAGTAGAGGCTCTGGCTGCGGATTCACCAGCGGCACCGGCAGAGGCCCAGGCGGTAGTGGCGCGGGCTGCTGAGGCAGCAGCAGCAGCGGCAGAGGCCCAGGCGGTAGAAGCTCAGGCTGCGGATTCACCAGCGGCACCGGCAGAGGGCCAGGCAGTATTGGTTCTGGCGGCGGAAGCAGCAGTGGCAGTGGCAAAAGCTCAGGTGGTACAGATTCGGGCAACGGAGGCACCAGCGGCAGCAGCAGTGGCGTAGGCGGCATTGGCTGAGGTGGCAGAGGACAAGGCGGTAGAGGCTCAGTCTGCGGAGGCACCAGCGGCACCAACAGAGGCCCGAACGGTAGAGGCTTGGGCTGCGGAAGCACCAGCTGCACCAGCAGAGACCCAGGCGGTAGAGGCTCAGGCTGCGGAGGCACCAGCTTCCCCGGCGGAGGCCCAGGCGGTAGAGGCTCAGGCTGCGGAGGCACCAGCGGCAGTGGCAGAGGTCCAGGCGGTAGAAATTCGGGCTGCGGAGGCACCAGCGGCAGAGGCCCAGGCAGTAGAGGCTGAGGGTGAGGAGTCAACAGCGGCAGCGGCAGAGGCTCAGGCGGTAGGGGTTTGGGCTGCAGAGGCACCAGAGGCAGTGGCAGAGGCCCAGGCAATAGAGGTTGAGGCTAAGGAGTCACCAGCGGCAGAGGCCCAGGGGGTAGAGGCTCAGGCTGCGGATTCACCAGCAGCACCGGCAGGGGCCCAGGCGGTAGTGGCTTGGGCTACGGAGGTACCAGTGGCAGCAGCAGAGGTCCAGGCAGTAGAGGCTTTGGCTGAGGATTCACCAGGGGCACCGGCAGAGGCCCAGGCAGTAGTTTCTCAGGCTGCGGATTCACCAGCGGCACCGGTAGAAGCCCAGGCGGCAGTGGCTCGGGCTGCGGAGGCACCAGAAACACCGGCAGAGGCGCAGGCCGTAGAGGCTCGGGCTGCGGAGTCACCAGCGGAAATGGCAGAGGCCCAGGCGGTAGAGGCTTGGGCTGCAGAGGCACCAGCGGCACCGGCAGAAGCTCAGGTGGTGCAGATTCGGGCAACGGAGGCACCAACGGCAGCGGCAGAGGACCAGGCGTTAGAGGCTTTGACGGCGTAGGCACCAGCAGCAGCTACAAAGACCCCAGTGAAAGAGGGTGGCGGAGGCACCACCGGCACCGGTAGAGGCTCAGGCTGCGGAGGCACCAGCGTCACCAACAGAGGCCCAGGTGGTAGAGGCTCAGGCTCCGGAGGCACCAGCGGCACCGGCATAGGCACAGGCAATAGAGGCTCAGGCTGCGGAGGCACCAGTGGCACCGGCAGAAGCTCAGGTGGTACAGATTCGGGCAACAGAGGCACCAGCGGCAGCAGCAGTGGCGCAGGCGGCGTTGGCTGAGGCGGCAGAGGCCCAGGCGGTAGAGGCTCTGGCGGCGGAAGCACCAGCGGCAGCGGCGAGTGCCTAGGCGGTAGAGGTTTGGGCTGCGGAGGCACCAGCGGAAGCGTCGGAGGCCAAGGCAGTATAGGGTCCGGCGGCGGAGGCAACAGCAGCACCGGCAGAAGCTCAGGTGGTACAGATTCGGACAACGGAGGCACCAGCGGTAGCAGTAGTGGCGCAGGCGGCATTGTCTGAGGCACCAGAGGACCAGGCGGTAGAGGCTTTGACGGCGGAGGCACCAGCAGCAGCTACAGAGACCCAGGTGGCAGAGGCTCTGGTGGCGGAGGCACCAGCCGCAGTGGCAGAGGCCCAGGCGGTAGAGGCTCAGGCTGCGGTTTCACCAGCGGCACCGGCAGAGGCCCAGGCTGTAGAGGCTCTGGCGTCTGAGGCACCAGTGGCAGTGGCAGACGCCCAGTCGGTAGAGGCTCAGGCGGCGGAGGCACCAGCGGCACCGTCAGAGGCCCAAGCGGTAAAGGCTATGGCTGCGGAAGCACCAGTGGCAGCATCAACGGCCCAGGCGGTAGAGGCTCAGGCTGCAGAGTCACGAGTGGCAGCGGCAGAGTCCCAGGCGGTATTGGTTCTGGCGGCCGAAGCACCAGCGGCAGAGGCAAGGGCCCAGGCGGTAGAGGCTCTGGAGGCTGAGGCACCAGCGGCAGACGCCCAGTAGGTAGAGGCTCTGGCGGCGGAGGCACCAGTGGCACCAGCAGAGGCCCAGGTGGAAGAGGCTCAGGCGGCAGAGGCACCAGTGGCAGCGGTAAGGGAACAGGCGGTAGAGGCTCTGGCGGCGGAAGCTCCTGCGGCAGCGGCATAGGCCCAGGCAGTAGAAGCTGAGGCTGTGGAGGAACCAGTGGCAGCAGCAGAGGCCCAGGCAGTATAGGGTCTGGCGGCGGAAGCACCAGCGGCAGCGGCAAGTGCCCAGGCGGTAGAGGCTGTGACGTCAGAGGCACCAGCGTTAGTGGCAGAGGCTTAGGCGGTAGAGGCTCAGGCTGCGGAGGCACCAGCGGCACCGGCAGAGGCCCAGGTGGTAGAGGCTCTGGCGTTGGAAGCACCAGCGGAAGCAGCAACGGCCCAGGCGGTAGAGGCTCAGGCTGCGGAGGCACCAGCGGCACCGGTAGAAGCTCAGGTGGTACAGATTCGGGCAACGGAGGCACCAGCGGCGGCAGCAGTGGCGCAGGCAGCGTTGGCTGAGGCGGAAGAGGCCCAGGCGGTAGTGGCTCGGGATGCGGAGGCACCAGCGGCAGCAGCAAAGGCCCAGGCAGTAGAGGCTCGGGCTGCGGAGGCACCAGCGGAAGCAGCAGAGGCCAAGACACTATAGCGTCTGGCGGCGGACGCACCAGCGGCAGCGGCCAGGGCCCAGGCGGTAGAGGCTCTGGCGGCTGTGGAGGCACCAGGGGCACCGGCAGAGGTCCAGGCGGTAGCGGCTCAGGCTGCAGAGGCACCAGCGGCACCGGCAGAGGCCCAAGCGGTAGAGGCTATGGCTGCGGAAGCACCAGCGGCAGCAGCAATGGCCCAAGCGGTAGAGGCTCGGGCGGCAGAGGCACGAGCGGCACCAGCAGAGACCCAGGCAGTATTGGTTCTGGCGGCGGAAGCAGCAGCGGCAGCAGCAACGGCCCAGGCGTTAGAGGCTCGGGCTGCAGAAGCACGAGCGGCAGCGGCTGAGACCCAGGCAGTATTGGTTCTGGCGGCGGAAGCAGCAACGGCAGCGGCAGAGGCCCAGGCAGTAGAGGCTCTGGTGGTGGAAGCACCAGCCGCAGCAGCAGAGGACCAGGCGGTAGAGGCTCTGACGGCGGCGGGACCAGCAGCAGCGACAGAGACCCAGGTGGCAGAGGCTCTGTCGGCGGAAGCAGCAACACCAGCAGCAAAGGCCAGGCGGTAGAGGCTCAGGCTGTGGAGGCACCAGTGGCAGCAGCAGAGGTCCAGACGGAAGAGTCTCAGGGGGCACCAGTAAAGGCCCAGCCGGTAGAGGCTCTGGCAGCGGAGGCACCAGCGGCAGCAGCAGAGGCCAAGGCAGTAGATGCTCTGGTGGTGGAAGCACCAGCCGCAGCAGCAGAGGACCAGGCGGTAGAGGCTCTGACGGCGGCGGGACCAGCAGCAGCGACAGAGACCCAGGTGGCGGAGGCTTTGGCGGCGGAGGCAACAACACCAGCAGCAAAGGCCAGGCGGTAGAGGCTCAGGCTGTGGAGGCACCAGTGGCAGCAGCAGAGGTCCAGACGGAAGAGTCTCAGGGGGCACCAGTAAAGGCCCAGCCGGTAGAGGCTCTGGCAGCGGAGGCACCAGCGGCAGCAGCAGAGGCCAAGGCAGTAGATGCTCTGGTGGTGGAAGCACCAGCCGCAGCAGCAGAGGACCAGGCGGTAGAGGCTCTGACGGCGGCGGGACCAGCAGCAGCGACAGAGACCCAGGTGGCAGAGGCTCTGTCGGCGGAGGCAACAGCCGCAGCAGCAAAGGCACAAGCGGAAGAGGCTCAGGCGACGGAGGCACCAGTGGCAGCAGCAGAGGTCCAGACGGAAGAGTCTCAGGGGGCACCAGCAAAGGCCCAGCCGGTAGAGGCTCTGGCAGCGGAGGCACCAGCGGCAGTGGCAGAGGCCCAGGCGGTAGAGGCTCTGGCGGCGGAGGCACCACCGGCAGTGGAGGCGGCACCACCGGCAGCTGCAGAGGTCCAGGCGATGCAGCCTGTACGGCGGCCGAACCAGCAAGGGCGGCATAGGCCCAGGAGATAAGAGGCTCAGGCTGCCGAGGCACCAGTGGCAGCAACAGAGGCCCAGGAGGTAGAGCCTCAGGCGGGGGCGGCACCAGCAGCAGCGACAGAGACCCAGGTGGCAGAGGCTCTGGCGGCGGAGGCAACAACGGCAGAGGCACAGGTGGCAGAGGCTCTGGAGGCGGAGGCAACAGCGACAGCAGCAAAGGCCCAGGCGGTAGAGGCTCTGGCGGAAGTACCTGTGGCAGCGGCAAGGGCCCAAGCAGTAGAGGCTCTGGCAGCGGAGGCACCAGCGGCAGCAGCAGAGGCCCAGGCGGAGGAGGCTTAGGCGGCGGAGGCACCAGCGGCAGCAGCAGACGTCCAGACGGAAGAGGCTCAGGTGGCAGAGGCACCAGCGGCAACGGCAGAAGCTCAGATGGTACAGATTCGGGCAACGGAGGCACCAGCGGCAACAGCAGTGTCGCAGGCGGCATTGTCTGAGGCGATAGAGGCCCAGGCGATAGAGACTCTGTAAGTGGAGGCACCAGTGCCAGAGGACCATGTGGTAGGGGCTCTGACGGCGGAGGCAAAAGCAGCAGCTACATATTCCCAGGTGGCAGAGGCTCTGGCGGCGGAGGCACCAGCAGCACCGGTAGTGGCCATGGCGGTAGAGTCTCAGGCTTTGGAGGCACCAGCGGCAGCGGCAGAGACACAAGTGGCAGAGGCACGAGCGGCACCGGCAGAGGCACACACGTTGGCAGCAGAGGGCCCAGGCGTTAGAGATTTTGGCGGCTGAAGCACCAGCGGCAGTAGCAGAGGCCCAGGCGGTAGAGGCTCGGGCTGTGGAGGCACCAATGGCAGCAGCAGAGGCCCAGGCAGTAGAGACTCTGGCGCCAGAAGCACCAGTGGCAAGGGCCCAGGCGGTAGAGGCTCTGGCAGCGGAGGCACCTGCGGCAGTGGCAGAGGCCCAGGCGGTAGAGGCTCAGGTGGCAGAGGCACCAGCGGCAGCGGCAGAAGCTCAGGTGGTGCAGATGCGGGCAACGGAGGCACCAGCGGCAGCAGCAAAGGCCTAGGCAGTAAAGGCTCTGGCGGTGGAAGCACCAGTGGCAGCGGCAAGAGCCCAGGCAGTAGAGGCTCTGCCGGCGGAGGCACCAGCGGCAGCAGCAGAGGTCCAGACTGAAGAAGCTCAGGTGGCAGAGGCATCAGCGGCAGCGGCAGAAACTCAGATGCTACAGATTCGGGCAACGGAGGCACCAGCGGCAACAGCAGTGTCGCAGGCGGCATTGGCTGAGGTGGTAGAGGCCCAGGCGGTAGAGACTCTGACGGCGAAGGTAAAAGCAGATTCGGACGACGGAGGCACCAGCAGTAGCAGTAGTTGCGCAGGCGGGATTGGCTGAGGCACCAGAGGACCAGGCGGTAGAGGCTTTGACGGCGGAGGCACCAGCAGCAGCTACAGAGACCCAGGTGGCAGAGGCTCTGGTGGCAGAGGCACCATCCGCAGTGGCAGAGGTCCAGGCGGTAGAGGCTCAGGCTGCGGAGGCACCAGCGGCACCGGCAGAGGGACCCGCGTTGGCGGCAGAGGGCCTAGGCGTTAGAGATTTTGGCGGCTGAGGCACCAGCGGAAGTGGCAGAGGCCCAGGCGGTAGAGGCTCGGGCTGCGTACGCACCAGCGGCAGAGGCCCAGGTGGTAGAGTCTCTGGAAGTGGAGGCACCAGCGGTAGAGGACCAGGCTGTAGAGGCTCTGACGGCGGAGGCAAAAGCAGCAGCTAAAGAGACCCAGATGGCAGAGGCTTTGGCGGCGGAGGCACCAGCAGCAGTGGCAGAGGCCCAGGCGGTAGAGGCGCTGTCTGTGGAGGCACAAGGGGCACCGGTAGAGGCCAAGTCGGTAGAGGCTCAGGCTGTGTAGGCACCAGCGGCAGCGGCAGAGGCCCAGGCGGTAGAGGCTCTGGCGGCGGAGGCAGCAGCGGCAGAGGCCCAGGCGGTAGAGGCTCAGGCTGCGTAGGCACCAGCACAGCGACAGAGACCCAGGTGGCAGAGCCTCTGGCAGTGGAAGCACCAGCGGAAGCGGCAAGGGCGCAGGCGGTAGAGGCTTAGGCGGCGGAGGCACCAGCGGCAGCAGCAGAGGTCCAGACGGAAGAGGCTCAGGTGGCAGAGGCACCAGCGGCAACGGCAGAAGCTCAGGTGCTACAGATTCTGGCAACGGAGGCACCAGCGGCAACAGCAGTGTCGCAGGCGGCATTGTCTGAGGTGATAGAGGCCCAGGCGGTAGAGACTCTGTAAGTGGAGGCACCAGTGCCAGAGGACCATGTGGTAGGGGCTCTGACGGCGGAGGCAAAAGCAGCAGCTACATATTCCCAGGTGGCAGAGGCTCTGGCGGCGGAGGCACCAGCAGCACCGGTAGTGGCCATGGCGGTAGAGTCTCAGGCTTTGGAGGCACCAGCGGCACCGGCAGAGGCCCAGGCGGCAGAGGCTCAGGCTGCGGAGGCACCAGCGGCACCGGCAGAGGCCCAGGCGGTAGAGGCTCTGACGGCGGAGGCACCACCAGCAGCGACAGAGACCCAAGTGACAGAGGCACCAGCGGCACCGGCAGAGGCACCTACGTTGGCAGCAGAGGGCCCAGGCGTTAGAGATTTTGGCGGCTGAAGCACCAGCGGCAGTGGCAGAGGCCCAGGCGGTAGAGGCTCGGGCTGTGGAGGCACCAATGGCAGCAGCAGAGGCCCAGGCAGTAGAGACTCTGGCGTCGGAAGCAGCACCAGCACAGCGACAGAGACCCAGGTGGCAGAGGCTCTGACAGTGGAAGTACCAGCGGAAGAGGCAAGGGCCCAGGCGGTAGAGGCTCTGGCGGCGGAGGCAGCAGCCGCACCGGCAAGGGACCAGTCGGGAGAGGCTCAGGCTGTGGAGGCACCAGCGGCAGAGGCCCAGGCGGTCGAGGCTATGGCGGTGAAAGCAGCAGCGGCAGCGGTGGAGGCCCAGGCGGTAGAGGCTCAGGCTGCGCAGGCACCAGCGGCAGAGGCACAGGCGGTAGAGGCTCTGGCGGCGGAGGCAGCACCGGTAGCGGTGGAGGAACCACCGGCAGCTGCAGAGGTCCAGGCGATGCAGCCTGTACGGCGGCCGAACCAGCAAGGGTGCCAGAGGCCCAGGCTGTAGACGCTCAGGCTGTCGAGGCACCAGTGGCAGCAACAGAGGCCCAGGAGGTACAGGCTCTGGCGGTAGAAGCACCAGCGGCAAGGGCCCAGGCGGTAGAGGCTCAGGCTGCGGAGGCACCAGCGGCACTGGCAAAGGCCCAGGCGGTAGAGGCTCTGACGGCGGAGGCACCAGCAGCAGCAACAGAGACCCAGGTGGCAGAGGCTCTGGCGGCAGAGGCAACAGCGGCAGCAGCAAAGGCCCAGGCGGTAGAGGCTCTGGCTGTGGAAGTCCAAGTGGCAGCGGCATGGGCCCAGGCAGTAGAGGCTCTGGCGGTGGACGCACCAGCGGTAGCAGCAGAGGTCCAGACGGAAGAGGCTCAGGTGGCAGAGGCACTAGCGGCAGCGGCAGAAGCTCAGGTGGTACAGATTCGGGCAACGGAGGCACCAGCCGCAACAGCAGAGGCCCAGGCAGCATTGGCTGAGGCGGTAGAGGCCAAGGCGGTAGAAACTTTGGAAGTGGAGGCACCAGCGCCAGAGGACCAGGCGGTAGAGGCTCTGACGGCGTAGGCAAAAGCAGCAGCTACAGAGACCCCGGTGGCAGAGGCTCTGATGGCGAAGGCACCAGCCGCAGTGGCAGAGGCCCAAGTGGTAGAGGCTCAGGCTGCGGAGGCACCAGGGGCAGGGGCAGAGGCCCAGGCGGTAGAAGCTTGGGCTGTGGAGGCACCAGTGGCAGAGGACCAGTGAGTAGAGACTCAGGCGGCGGAGGCACCAGCGGCACTGGCAGAGGCCTAGGTGAAAGAGGCTCAGGCGGCGGAGGCACCAGAAGCTCAGGTGATACAGATTCAGGCAACAAAGGCACCAGCGGCAGCAGCACTGGCAATGGCGGCATTGGCTAAGGCCGCAGAGGCCCAGGCAATAGAGGCTCTGGCGGCGGAGGCACCAGTAGCAGCGGCAAGGGAACAGGCGGTAGAGGCTCTGACGGCGGAAGCACCAGCAGCAGCGGCAGAGGCCCAGGCAGTAGAAGCTGAGGCTGTGGAGGCACCAGCGGCACCGGCAGAGTCCCAGGCGGTAAAGTCTCAGGCTGTGGAGCAACCAGTGGCAGCAGCAGAGGCGCAGGTAGTATAGGGTCTGGCGACGGAAGTAGCAGCGGCAGCGGCAAGTGCCCAGGCGGTAGAGGCTGTGACGGTAGAGGCACCAGCGGTAGTGGCAAAGGCCCAGGCGGTAGAGGCTCAGGCTGCGTAGGCACCAGCGGAACCGGCAGAGGCCCAGTCGGTTGAGGCTCAGGCAGCGGATGCACCAGCGGCACCGGCAGAGGCCCAGGTGGAAGAGGCTCAGGCGGCGGAGGCACCAGCCTCAGCGGGAGAAGCTCAGGTGATACAGATTCGGGCAACGGAGGCAGCAGCGGCAGCAGCAGTGGCGCAGGCGGCATTGGCTCAGGCGGCGGAGGCACCAGCGGCAGCGGGAGAAGCTCAGCTGATACAGATACGGGCAACGGGGGGCACCTGCGGCAGCAGCAGTGGCATTGGCTGAGGCGGCAGAGCCCCAGGCAGTAGAGGCTCTGGCGGCGGAAAACCAGCGGCAGTGGCAGAAACCCAGGCGTAGAGGCTCAGGCTGCGGAGACACCAGTGAATTGGGAAAGGAACAGGCAGCAGAGGCTCTGGCGGCGGAAGCACCAGCGGCAGCAGCAAGGGCCCAGGCGGTAGAGGCTCAGGCTGTGGAGGCACCAGCGGCATCGGCAAAGGCCCCGGCGGTAGAGGCTCGGGCTGCAGAGGCACCAGCGGCACCGGTAGAAGCTCAGGTGGTACAGATTTGGGCAACGGAGTCACCAGCGGCAGCCGTAGTGGCGCAGGCAGCCTTAGCTTAGGCGGCAGAGGCCCCGGCGGTAGTGGCACTGGCGGCTGAGGCACCAGCGGCAGCGGCAGACTCCCAGTCGGAATAGGATCAGGATGCGGAGGGACCAGCGGCACTTGCAGATGCCCATGTGGTAGATGTTCTGGCGGTGGAAGCACCAGCGGAAGCAGCAACGGCCCAGGCGGTAGAGGCTCAGGCTGCGGAGGCACCAGCGGCACCTGTAAAAGCTCAGGTGGTACAGATTCGGGCAACGGAGGCACCAGCTGCAGCAGCAGTGGCGCAGGCAGCGTTGGCTGTGGCGGCAGAGGCCCAGGCGGTAGTGGCTCGGGCTGCGGAGGCACCAGCGGCAGCGGCAAGGGAACAGGCGGTAGAGGCTCTGGCGGTGGAAGCACCAGCGGCAGCGGCAGAGGCCAAGGCAGTATTGGTTCTAGCGGCGTAAGCGACAGTGGCAGAAGCTCAGGTGGTACAGATTCGGACAACGGAGGATCAGGTTGCGGAGGGACCAGCGGCACCTGCAGATGCCCATGTGGTAAAGGTTCTGGCGGTGGAATCACCAGCGGCTGCGGCAAGGGCCCAGGTAGTAGAGGCTCTGGCAGCAGAGGCACCAGCCGCAGCAGCAACGGCCCAGGCGTTAGAGGCTCGGGCTGCAGAGCCACGAGCGGCAGAGGCCCAGGCAGTATTGGTTCTGGCGGCGGAAGCAGCAGCGGCAGTGGCAGAAGCTCAGGTGCTACAGATTCGGGCAACGGACGCACCAGCGGCAGAAGCAGTGGTGTAGGCAGCACTGGCGGAGGCGGTAGAGGAAAAGGCGGTAGAGGCTCTGGCGGCGGAGGCACCATGGGCACCGGCAAAGGCTCAGGCGGTAGAGGCTCTGGCGGAGGTGGCACCAGCGGCAGATGTCCAGACGGAAGAGGCTCAGGCTGCGGAGGCACCAGCGGCAGCGGCAGAAGCTCAGGTTGTACAGATTCGGGCAACGGAGGCACCAGCGGCTGCAGCAGTGACGCAGGCGGCATTGGCTGAGGCGCCAGAGGACCAGGCAGTAGAGGCTCTGACGGAGGAGGCACCTGACGGCAGAGGCCCAGGCAGTAGAGGCTCGGGTTGCGGAAGCACCAGCAGCAGCTACAGAGACCCAGGTGGCAGAGGCTCTGGCGGCGGAGGCACCAGCAGCAGTGGCAGAGGCCCAGGCGGTAGAGGCTCAGGCTGCGGAGGCACCAGAAGCACCGGCAGAGGCCCAGGCTGTAGAGGTTCGGGCTGCGGAGGCACCAGCGGAAGTGGTAGAGGCCCAGGCGGTAGAGGCTCAGGCTGCGGAGGCACCAGCGGCACCGGTAGAAGCTCAGGTGGTGCAGATTTGGGCAACGGAGGCACCGGCGGCAGCAGCAGTGGCACAGGCGGCGTTGGCTGAGGCGTCAGAGGCCCAGGCGGTAGAGGCTCGGGCTGCGGAGGCACCAGAGGTAGTGGCAGAGTCCCAGACGGTAGAGGCTCATGCTGCGGAGGCACCAGTGGCACCGGCAGAGGCCCATGCGGTAGAGTTTCAGGCTGCGGAGGCACCAGCGGCACCGGCAGAAGTTCAGGTGTTACAGATTCACACAACGGAGGCACCAGCGGTAGCAGCAGTGGCGCAGGCGGCATTGGCTGAGGCACCAGAGGATCTGGTGGTAGAGGCTTTGACATCGGATGCACCAGCAGCAGCTACAGATACCCAGCTGGCTGAGCCTCTGGTGGCGGAGGCACCAGGCGCAGTGGCAGAGGCCCAGGCGGTAGAGGCTCTGGCGGTGGAAGCACCAGCGGCAGCGGCAAGGGCCTAGGCGGTAGAGGCTCGGGCTGCGGAGACACCCACGGCAGCGGCAGAGGCCCAGGTGGTAGAGGCTCTAGCGGCGGAGGCAGCAGCGGCACCGGCAAGGGACCAGTCGGGAGAGGCTCAGGCTGTGGAGGCACCAGCGGCAGAGACACAGGCGGTAGAGGCTCTGGCGGCGGAGGCAGCACCGGCAGCGGCGGAGGAACCACCGGCCGCTGCAGAGGTCCAGGCGATGCAGCCTGTACGGCGGCCGAACCAGCAAGGGTGCCAGAGGCCCAGGCTGTAGACGCTCAGGCTTCCGAGGCACCAGTGGCAGCAACAGAGGCCCAGGAGGTAGAGGCTCTGACGGCGGAGGCACCAGCAGCAGCAACAGAGACCCAGGTGGCAGAGGCTCTGGCGGCAGAGGCAACAGCGGCAGCAGCAAAGGCCCAGGCGGTAGAGGCCCTGGCTGTGGAAGTCCAAGTGGCAGCGGCATGGGCCCAGGCAGTAGAGGCTCTGGCGGCGGACGCACTAGCGGTAGCAGCAGAGGCCCAGGTGGAAGAGGCTTAGGCGGCAGAGACACCAGCGGCAGCAGAGGTCCAGCAGAGGTCCAGACGGAAGAGGCTCAGGTGGCAGAGACATCAGCGGCAGAAGCTCAGGTGGTACAGATTCGGGCAACGGAGGCACCAGCGGCAACAGCAGAGGCCCAGGCGGCATTGGCTGAGGCGGTAGAGGCCAAGGCAGTAGAGACTTTGGAAGTGGAGGCACCAGCGCCAGAGGACCAGGCGGTAGAGGCTCTGACAGCGGAGGCAAAAGCAGCAGCTACAGAGACCCCGGTGGCAGAGGCTCTGGTGGTGAAGGCACCAGCCGCAGTGGCAGAGGCCCAAGTGGTAGAGGCTCAGGCGGCGGAGGCACCAGCGGCAGCGGGAGAAGCTCAGGTGATACAGATTCGGGCAACGAAGGCACCAGCGGCAGCAGCAGTGGCAATGGCGGCCTTGGCTAAGGCCGCAGAGGCCCAGGCAATAGAGGCTCTGGCGGCGGATGCACCAGTGGCAGCGGCTAGGGAACAGGCGGTAGAGGCTCTGGCGGCGGAAGCACCAGCGGCAGCGGCAGAGGCCCAGGCAGTAGAAGCTGAGGCTGTGGAGGCACCAGCGGCACCGGCAGAGTCCCAGGCGGTAAGGTCTCAGGCTGTGGAGCAACCAGTGGCAGCAGCAGAGGCGCAGGTAGTATAGGGTCTGGCGACGGAAGCAGCAGCGGCAGCGGCAAGTGCCCAGGCGGTAGAGGCTGTGACGGTTGAGGCACCAGCGGTAGTGGCAAAGGCCCAGGCGGTAGAGGCCCAGGCTGCGTAGGCACCAGCGAAACCGGCAGAGGCCCAGTCGGTTGAGGCTCAGGCAGCGGAGGCACCAGTGGCACCGGCAGAGGCCCAGGTGGAAGAGGCTCAGGCGGCGGAGGCACCAGCTGCAGCGGGAGAAGCTCAGGTGATACAGATTCGGGCAACGGAGGCAGCAGCGGCAGCAGCAGTGGCGCAGGCGGCATTGGCTCAGGCGGCCGAGGCACCAGCGGCAGCGGGAGAAGCTCAGGTGATACAGATTCGGGCAACGGGGGCACCTGCGGCAGCAGCAGTGGCGCAGGCGGCATTGGCTGAGGCGGCAGAGCCCCAGGTGGTAGAGGCTCTGGCGGCGGAAAACCAGCGGCAGTGGCAGAAACCCAGGCGTAGAGGCTCAGGCTGCAGAGACACCAGTGAATTGGGAAAGGAACAGGCGGCAGAGGCTCTGGCGGCGAAAGCACCAGCGGCAGCGGCAGAGGCCCAGGCGGTAAAGGTTCGGGCTGCAGAGGCATGAGCGGCAGCGGCAGAGGCCCAGGCAGTATTGCTTCTGGCGGGGGAAGCAGCAGCGGCAGTGACAGAAGCTCAGGTGTTACAGATCCGGGCAACGGAGGCACCAGCGGCAGCAGCAGTGGCGGAGGCGGCATTGGTGGAGGCGGCAGAGGACAAGGCGGTAGAGGCTCTGGCGGCGGAAAACCAGCGGCAGTGGCAGAGACCCTGGCGTAGAGACTCAGGCTGCGGAGGCACCAGTGGCAGCGGCAAGGGAACAGGCGGTAGAGGCTCTGGCGGCGGAAGCACCAGCGGCAGCGGCAGAGGCCCAGGCAGTAGAAGCTGAGGCTGTGGAGGCACCAGCGGCACCGGCAGAGACCCAGGCAGTATAGGGTCTGGCGGCGGAAGCGGCAGCAGCAAGTGCCCAGACGGTAGAGGCTGTGGCGGCAGAGGTACCAGCGGTAGTGGCTGAGGCCCATGCGGTAGAGGCTCAGGCTGCGGAGGCACCAGCGGCACCGGCAGAGGCCCAGGCGGTAGAGGCTCGGGCGGCAGAAGCAGCAGCGGCAAGGGCCCAGGTGGCAGAGGCTCTGGCGGCGGAGGCACCAGCAGCAGTGGCAGAGGTCCAGGTGGTAGAGGCTCAGGCTGCGGAGGCACCAGAAGCACCAGCAGAGGCCCAGGCCGTAGAAGCTTGGGCTGCGGAGGCACCAGCGGAAATGGCAGAGGCCCAGGCGGTAGAGGCTCAGGCTGTGGAGGCACCAGCGGCATCGGCAACGGCCCCGGCGGTAGAGGCTCGGGCTGCAGAGGCACCAGCGGCACCGGTAGAAGCTCAGGTGGTACAGATTCGGGCAATGGAGTCACCAGCGGCAGCCGTAGTGGCGCAGGCAGCGTTAGCTTAGGCGGCAGAGGCCCCGGCGGTAGTGGCACTGGCGGCTGAGGCACCAGCGGCAGCGGCAGACTCCCAGTCGGTATAGGATCAGGATGCGGAGGGACCAGAGGCACCTGCAGATGCCCATGTGGTAGAGGTTCTGGCGGTGGAAGCACCAGCGGAAGCAGCAACGGCCCAGGCGGTAGAGGCTCAGGCTGCGGAGGCACCAGCGGCACCTGTAAAAGCTCAGGTGATACAGATTCGGGCAATGGAGTCACCAGCGGCAGCCGTAGTGGCGCAGGCAGCGTTAGCTTAGGCGGCAGAGGCCCCGGCGGTAGTGGCACTGGCGGCTGAGGCACCAGCGGCAGCGGCAGACTCCCAGTCGGTATAGGATCAGGATGCGGAGGGACCAGAGGCACCTGCAGATGCCCATGTGGTAGAGGTTCTGGCGGTGGAAGCACCAGCGGAAGCAGCAACGGCCCAGGCGGTAGTGGCTCGGGCTGCGGAGGCAACAGCGGCAGCAGGAAAAGCTCAGGTGATACAGATTCGGGCAACGGAGGCACCAGGGCAGCAGCAGTGGCCCAGGCGGCATTGGTTCAGGCGGCAGAGGAACCAGCAGCAGCGGGAGATGCTCAGGTGATACAGATTCGGGCAACAGAGGGTCCAGTGGCGCAGGCGGCATTGGCTGAGGCAGTAGAGGCCCAGGCGGTAGAGGCTCTGGCGGCGGAAAACCAGCGGCTGTGGCAGAGACCCAGGTGTAGACGCTCAGGCTGCGGAGGCACCACTGGCAGCGGAAAGGGAACAGGCGGTAGAGGCTTTGGCGGCGGAAGCACCAGCGGCAGTGGCAAGGGCCCAGGCGGGAGAGGCTCGGGCTGCGTAGGCACCAGCGGCAGCGGCAGAGGACCAGGCGGTAGAGTCTCAGGCTGCGGAGGCACCAGCGGCACCGGCAGAAGCCCAGGTGGTACAGATTCGGACAACGGAGGCACCAGCGGTAGCAGTAGTGGCGCAGGTGGCATTGGCTGAGGCACCAGAGGACCAGGCGGTAGAGGCTTTGACATCGGATGCACCAGCAGCAGCTAAGGAGCCCCAGGTGGCGGAGGCTCTGGTGGCGGAGGCACCAGCCGCAGAGGCAGAGGCCCAGGCGTTAGAGGCTCAGGCTGCGGAGGCCGCAGCGGCAGCGGCAGAGGCCCAGGCAGTAGAGACTATTGCTGCTGAAGGACCAGCGGCAGCAGCAAGAGCCCAGACGGTAGAGGTTTGGGCTGCGGAGGCACGAGCTGCAGCGGCAGAGACCCAGGCAGTAATGGTTCTGGCGGTGGAAGCAGCAGTGGCTGCAGCAAGGGGCCAGGCGGTAGAGGCTCTGACGGCTGAGGCACCAGTGGCAGACGCCCAGTCGGTATAGGATAAGGCTGCGGAGGTACCAGTGGCCCCTGCAGATGCCCATGTGGTAGAGGTTCTGGCGGTGGAAGCACCAGCGGCTGCGGCAAGGGCCCAGGTAGTAGAGGCTCTGGCGGCAGAGGCACCAGCCGCAGCAGCAAGGCCCAGGCGGTAAAGGCTCGGGCTGCAGAGGCACGAGCGGCAGCAGCAGAGGCCCAGGCAGTATTGGTTATAGAGGCGGAAGCAGCAGCGGCAGTGGCAGAAGCTCAGGTGGTACAGATTCGGGCAACGGAGGCACCAACGGCAGCAGCAGTGGCGGAGGCGGCATTGGTGGAGGCGGCAGAGGAAAAGGCGGTAGAGGCTCTCGTGGCGGAGGCAGCAGGGGCACCGGCAAAGGCCGAGGCACCGGCAGCAGATGTCCAGACGGAAGAGGCTCATTCTGCGGAGGCACCAGCGGCAGCGGCAGAAGCTCAGGTTGTACAGATTCGGGCAACGGAGGCACCAGCGGCTGCAGCAGTGGCGCAGGCGGCATTGCTGAGGCGCCAGAGCACCAGGCAGTAGAGGCTCTGACGGAGGAGGCACCTGACGGCAGAGGCCCAGGCGGTAGAGGCTCAATCTGCGGAGGCACCAGCGGCACTTGCATAGGCCCAGGCGGTTGAGGCTCAGGCTGCGGAGGCACCAAAGGCAGTGGCAGAGTCCCAGGCGGTAGAGGCTCAGGCTGCGGAGGCACCAGGCTCACCGTCAGAGGCCCAGGCGGTAGAGGCTCGGGCTGCGGAGGCAACTGCGGCAGCGGCAGAGGCCCACGCAGTAGAGGTTCTGGCGGCGGAAGCACCAGCGGCAGAGGCCCAGGCGGCAGAGGCTCTGACGGCCGAAGCACCAGCGGCAGCGGCAGAGGCCCAGGCAGTATTGGTTTTGGCGACAGAAGCAGCAGCGGCAAAGGCCCAGGCGGTAGAGGCTCTGGCGGCTGAGGCACCAGCAGCAGCTATAGAGACCCCGGTGGCAGAGGCTCTGGTGGAGGCACGAGCGGCAACGGCAGAGGCCCAGGCACCGGTAGAGGCCCAGTCGGTAGAGGCTCAGGCTGGGGAGGCACCAGCGTCACTGGCAGAGGCGCAGGTAGTAGAGACTCAGGCTGCAGAGGCACCGGCATAAGCTCAGGTGGCCCAGGCCGTAGAGACTCTGGAAGTGGAGGCAGCAGCGCCACAGGACCAGGCGGTAGAGACTCTGACGGCGGAGGCACCAGCAACAGCTTCTGAGAGCCAGGTGGCAGAGGCTCTGGCGGCGGAAGCACCAGTGGCAGTGACAGAGGCCCAGGCGGTAGAGGCTCAGGCTGTGGACACTCCAGCGGCACCCGCTGAAGCCCAGGCGATAGAGGCTCAGGCTGCAGAGGCACCAGTGACACCGGCAGAGGCCCAGGCGGTAGAGGCTCTGGTGGCGGAAGCACCAGCGGCAGTGGCAAGGGAACAGGTGGTAGAGGCTCTGGCGGCGGAGGCAGCAGCGACAGCAGCAAAGGCCCAGGCGGTAGAGGCTCTGGCAGCGGAGGCACCAGCGGCAGAGGCCCAGGCAGTAGAGGCTCTGGCGGCGGAAGCACCAGCGGAAGCCGCAAGGACCGAGGCGGTGGAGGCTCAGGGTGCAGAGGCACCAGCGGCACTGGCCGAGGCCCATGCGGTAGAGGCTGTGGCGGCGGAAGTACCAGCGGCAAGTGCCCACGCCGTAGAGGCTCTGGTGGCGAAGGCACCAGCGGCAGCGGCAGAGGCCCAAACGGTAGAGGCTCTGACGGCGGAGGCACCAGCAGCAGTGACAGAGAACCAGGTGGCAGAGGCTCTGGCGGCGGAGGCAACAACGGCAGAGGCACAGGTGGCAGAGGCTCTGGAGGGGGAGGCAACAGCGACAGCAGCAAAGGCCCAGGCGGTAGAGGCTCTGGCTGCGGAGGCATCAGCGGCAGAGGCCCAGGCAGAAGAGGCTCAGGTGGCGGAGGCACCAGCGGCAGCGGCAGAAGCTCAGGTGATACAGATTCGGGCAATGGAGGCACCAGCGGCAGCAGCAGTGTTGCAGGCGGCATTGGCTGAGGCGGTAGAGGCCCAGGCAGTAGAGGCTCTGGAAGTGGAGGCACCAGCACCAAAGGACCAGGCGGTAGAGGCTCTGACGGCGGAGGCACAAGTAGCAGCTACAGAGAGCCAGGTGGCAGAGGCTCTGGCGGCGGAAGCACCAGCGGCACAAGCAGAGGCCCGGGCGGTAGAGGCTTGGGCTGCGGAGGCAGCAGCTGCAGTGGCAAAGACCCAGCTGGTAGAGGCTCTGGCGGCGGAGGCACCACCGCCAGCTGTAGAAGTCCAGGCGATGCAGCCTGGGCGGCGGTGGAACCCTCAAGGGTGGCAGAGGCCCAGTCAGTAGAGGCTCAGGCTGCCGAGGCAGCAGCGGCAGCGACAGAGACTCAGGTGGCAGAGGGTCTGGTGGCGGAGGCAACAGCGGCAGCAGCAAAGGCCCAGGCGGTAGAGGGTCTGGCGGCAGAGGCGGCAGCGGCAGCGGCAGAGGCCCAAGCGAAAGAGGCTCTGGCAGCAGAGGCACCAGCGGCAGTGGTAGAGGCCCAGGTGGTAGAGGCTCAGGCAGTATAAGCGGCAGCGACAAGGGCCCAGTCGGTGGGGGCTCAGGCTGTGGAGGCACCAGCGGCACCGGCGGAGGCCCAGGCAATAGAGGCTCTGATGGCGGAGGCACCAGCAGCAGCGACAGAGACCCAGGTGGCAGAGGCTGTGAGGTCGGAGGCAACAGCGGCAGCGGCAGAAGCACACGTGACAGAGGCTCTGGTTGCGGAGGCACCAGTGGCAGAGGCCCAGGCAGAAGTGGCTCAGGCGGCGGAGGCACCATCGGCAGCGGCAGAGGTCTACCCAGGCGGTAGAGACTCCGGCTGCGGAGGCACTAGTGGCACCGGTAGAAGCCCAGGCAGTAGAGGCTCTGACGGCGGAGGCACCAGCGGCAGCGGCAGAGGCCCAGACGGTAGAGGCTCTGACGGCGGAGGCACCAGCAGCAGCGACAGAGATCCAGGTGGCAGAGGCTGTGACGGCGGAGGCAACAACGGCAGAGGCACAGGTGGCAGAGGCTCTGGAGGCGGAGGCAACAGCGACAGCAGCAAAGGCCCAGGCGGTAGAGGCTCTGGCTGCGGAGGCATCAGCGGCAGAGGCCCAGGCAGAAGAGGCTCAGGCGGCGGAGGCACCAGCTGCAGCGGCAGAGGTCCAGACGGAAGAAGCTCAGGTGCCGGAGGCACCAGCGGCAGCGGCAGCGGCAGAAGCTCAGGTGATACAGATTCGGGCAATGGAGGCACCAGCGGCGGCAGCAGTGTTGCAGGCGGCATTGGCTGAGGCGGTAGAGGCCCAGGCAGTAGAGACTCTGGAAGTAGAGGCACCAGCGCCAGAGGACCAGGCGGCGGAGGCACCAGCGGCAGCGGCAGAAGCTCAGGTGGTACAGATTCCGGTAACGGAGGCACCAGCGGAAGCTTCAGTGACGCAGGCGGCATTCGCTGAGGCGGCAGAGGCCCAGGTGGTAAAGGCTCTGGCGGCGGAGGCATCAGCGGCAGAGGCCCAGGCGGTAGTGGCTCAGGCTGCGGAGGCACCAGGCGTAGCAGCAACGGCCCAGGCGGTAAAGGTTCGGGCTGCAGAGGCATGAGCGGCAGCGGCAGAGGCCCAGGCAGTATTGCTTCTGGCGGGGGAAGCAGCAGCGGCAGTGACAGAAGCTCAGGTGTTACAGATTCGGGCAACGGAGGCACCAGCGGCAGCAGCAGTGGCGGAGACGGCATTGGTGGAGGCGGCAGAGGACAAGGCGGTAGAGGCTCTGGCGGCGGAAAACCAGCGGCAGTGGCAGAGACCCTGGCGTAGAGACTCAGGCTGCGGAGGCACCAGTGGCAGCGGCAAGGGAACAGGCGGTAGAGGCTCTGGCGGCGGAAGCACCAGCGGCAGCGGCAGAGGCCCAGGCAGTAGAAGCTGGGGCTGTGGAGGCACCAGCGGCACCGGCAGAGACCCAGGCAGTATAGGGTCTGTCGGCGGAAGCGGCAGCGGCAAGTGCCCAGACGGTAGAGGCTGTGGCGGCAGAGGTACCAGCGGTAGTGGCAGAGGCCCATGCGGTAGAGGCTCAGGCTGCGGAGGCACCGGCAGAGGCCCAGGCGGTAGAGGCTCCGGTAGTGAAAGCGGCAGCGGCAAGGGCCCAGGCGGTAGAGGCTCTGGTGGCAGAGGCAGCAGTGGCAGTGGCAGAGGCCCTGGCGGTAGAGGCTCAGGCTGTGAAGGCACCAGTGGAACCGTCAGAGACCCAGGCGGTAGAGGCTCGGGCTGCGGAGGCAGCGGCAGCGGTAGAGACCTAGGCAGTATAGGGTCTGGCGATAGAAGCGGCAGCGGCAGCGGCAAGGGTCCAGGCGGTAGAGGCTCTGGCAGCGGAGGTACCAAAGGAAGTTGCAGAGGCCCAGGCGGAAGAGTCTCAGGCTTTGGAGGCACCAGCGGCAGACGTGCAGTCGGTAGAGGCTCTGGCGGCGTAGGCACCAGCGGCACCGGCAGAAGCTCAGGTGGTACAGATTCGGGCAACGGAGGCACCAGCGGCAGCAGCAGTGGCGCAGGCGGCATTGGCTGAGGCACCAGAGGACCAGGTGGTAGTGGCTTTGACGTCGGAGGCACCACCAGCAGCTACAGAGACCTCGGTGGCAGAGACTCTGGCGGCGGAAGCACCAGCGGCAGTGGCAAGGGCCCTGGCGGTAGAGGCTCTGGCAGCGTAGTTACCAGTGGCAATGGCAGAGGCCCAGGCGGTAGAGGCTCAGGCTGCGGAGGCATTGGGGCACCGGCAGAGGCCCAGGCGGTAGAGTTTCAGGCTGCGGAGTTACCAGCGGCAGCGGCAGAGGCCCAGGCCGTAGAGGCTCTGACGGCGGAAGCACCAGCAGCAGCGGCAGAGGCCCAGGTGGCAGAGGCTTTGGCGGCGAAGGGCAAAGCAGCAGCAGGAAAGGCCCAGGCGGTAGAGGCTCTGGTGGTGGAAGTACCAGTGGCAGTGGCAAGGGCCCAGGCAGTAGAAGCTCTGGTGGTGCCGGCACCAGCGGCACCCGCAAGGGCCCAGGCGGTAGAGGCTCTGAAATCTGAGGTACCAGCGGCAGTGGCAGACGCCCAGGCGGTGGAGGCTCGGGCTGCGGAGGCACCAGCAGCACCGGCAGAGGCCCAGGCGGTAGAGGCTCAGGCTGCGGAGGCACAAGCAGCACCGGTAGAGGCCCACGCGGTAGAGGCTCGGGCTGCGGAGGCAGCAGTGGCAGCGGCACAGGCAGTAGAGGCTCAGGCTGCGGAGGCACCAGCGGCACCGGCAGAGGCAACCGCATTGGCAGCAGAGGGCCCAAGCGGTTGAGATTTTGGCGGCTGAGGCACCAGCGGCAGTGCCAGAGGCCCAGGCGGTAGAGGCTCGGGCTGTGGAGGCACGATCGGCAGCGGCAGAGGCCCAGGCTGTAGAGTTTCAGGCTGCCGAGGCACCAGCGGCAGAGACCCAAGTGGCAGAGGCACCAGCGGCACCGGCAGAGGCACCCGCGTTGGCAGCAGAGGGCCCAGGCGGTTGAGATTTTGGCGGCTGAGGCACCAGCGGCAGTGGCAGAGGCCCAGGCGGTAGAGGCTCTGGCAGCGGAGGCACCAGCGGCAGTGTCAGAGGCCCAGACTGTAGAGGCTAATGTGGCAGAAGCACCAGCGGCAGCGGCAGAAGCTCAGGTGGTACAGATTCGGGCAACGGAGGCAACAGCGGCAGCAGCAAAGGCCTAGGCGGTAGAGGCTCTGGCGGTGGAAGTACCAGTGGCAGCGGCAAGAGCCCAGGCATTAGAGGCTCTGGCGGCGGAGGCACCAGCGGCAGAGGCCCAGGCAGTAGAGGCTCAGGCGGCGGAGGCACCAGCGGCAGCAGCAGAGGTCCAGAGTGAAGAGGCTCAGGTGGCGGAGGCACCAGCGGCAGCGGCAGAAGCTCAGGTGCTACAGATTCGGGCAATGGAGGCACCAGCGGCAACAGCAGTGTCGCAGGCGGCATCGGCTGAGGCGGTAGAGGCCCAGGCAGTAGAGACTCTGACAGCGGAGGCAAAAGCAGATTCGGACGACGGAGGCATCAGCGGAAGCAGTAGTGGCACCAGAGGACCAGACGGTAGAGGCTTTGACGGAGGCACCAGTAGCAGCTACAGAGACTCAGGCGGCAGAGGCTCTGGTGGCAGAGGCACCAGCCGCAGTGGCAGAGGCCCAGGTGGTAGAGGCTCAGTGTGCGGAGGCACCAGCGGCAACGACAGAGGCCCAGGCGGTAGAGGCTCAGGCTGCGGAGGCAGCAGTGGCAGAGGCCCAGGCGGTAGAGGCTCAGGCTGTGGAGGCACAAGCAGCACCGGTAGAGGCCCACGCGGTAGAGGCTCGGGCTGCGGAGGCAGCAGTGGCAGCGGCACAGGCAGTAGAGGCTCAGGCTGCGGAGGCACCAGCGGCACCGGCAGAGGCAACCGCATTGGCAGCAGAGGGCCCAAGCGGTTGAGATTTTGGCGGCTGAGGCACCAGCGGCAGTGCCAGAGGCCCAGGCGGTAGAGGCTCGGGCTGTGGAGGCACAAGCGGCACCGGTAGAAGCCAAGGCGGTAGAGCCTCAGGCTGCGGAGGCGGGAGCGGCAGAGTCTCAGGCGGTAGAGGCTCTGGCGGCGGAGGTGGCAGTGGCAGAGGCCCAGGCAGTAGAGGCTGGGGAGGCACCAGCGGCACCGGCGGAGGGACCCGCGTTGGCGGTAGAGGGCCTAGGCGTTAGAGGCTCTGGCGGCTGAGGCACCAGCGGCAGTGGCAGAGGCCCAGGCGGTAGAGGCTCAGGTTGCAGAGGCACCAGCAGCAGCGGCAGAGGCCTAGGCGGTAGAGGCGCTGGCTGCGGAGGCAGCAGTGGCAGAGGTCCAGGCGGTAGAGGCTCTGGCGGCGGAGGCAGCAGCGGCAGTGGCCCAGGTGGTAGAGGCTCTGTTTTTTTCTGTTTTGTTAAAATCCAATAAAATATCATTAAAAAAAAAATAGAGGCTATGGCTTTGAAAGCACCAGCGGCGGAGGCCCAGGCGGTAGAGGCTCAGGTTGCGGAGGCGGCAGCGGCAGAGGCACAGGCGGTAGAGGCTCGGGCTAAGGAGGCACCAGCGGCAGTGGCAGAGACCCTGGTGGCATAGGCTGTGGCGGCAGAGGCAACAGCGGCAGCAGCAAAGGCCCAGGCGGTACAGGCTCTGGCGGTGGAAGTACCAGTGGCAGCGGCACGGGCCAAGGCAGTAGAGGCTCTGGCGGCGGAGGCAGCAGCGGCAGCAGGAGAGGCCCAGGTGGAAGAGGCTCAGGCGGCGGAGGCACCAGCGGCAGCAGCAGAGGTCCAGACGGAAGAGGCTCAGGTGGCAGAGGCACCAGCGTCAGCGGCAGAAGCTCAGGTGATACAGATTCGGGCAACGGAGGCACCAGCGGCGACAGCAGTGTCGCAGGCGGCATTGGCTGAGGTGGTAGTGGCCCAGGCGGTAGAGTCTCTGGAAGTGGAGGCACCAGCGCCAAAGGAACAGGCGGTAGAGGCTCTGACGGCGGAGGCAAAATCAGCAGCTACAGAAACCCACATGGCAGAGGCTCTGGAGGTGGAGGCACCAGCAGCAGCGGCAGAGGCCCAGGCGGTAGAGGCACTGGCTGCAGAGGCACAAGCGGCACCGGTAGAAGCCAAGGCGGTAGAGCCTCAGGCTGCGGAGGCGGGAGCGGCAGAGTCCCAGGCGGTAGAGGCTCTGGCGGCGGAGGTGGCAGTGGCAGAGGCCCAGGCAGTAGAGGCTCTGGCGGCGGAGGCAGCTGCGGCAGCGGCAGAGGCCCAGGTGGTAGAGGCTCTGGCGGTGGAGGCAGCAGCGGCAGCGGCAATGGACCAGTCGTGAGAGGCTCAGGCTGCGGAGGCACCAGCGACAGCGGCAGAGGCCCAGGCGGTAGAGGCTATGGCGGTGAAAGCACCAGCGGCAGCGGCGGAGGCCCAGGCGGTAGAGGCTCAGGCTGCGGAGGCAGCAGCGGCTGCGGCAGAGGCCCAGGCGGTAGAGTCTCAGGCTTTGGAGGCAGCAGCGGCAGTGGCAGAGGCCCAGGCGGTAGAGGCTCTGGCGGCAGAGGCAGCAGCGGCAGTGCCAGAGGCCCAGGCGGTAGAGGCTCTGGTGGCATAGGCAGTAGCGGCAGTGGCAGAGGCCCAGGCGGTAGAGACTCAGGCTGTGGAAAACCAGTGGCAGTGGCATAGGCCCAGGCGGAAGAGGCTCAGGCGGCGGAGGCACCAGTGGCAGCGGCAGAGGCCCAGGGGAAAGAGGCTCAGGCGGCGGAGGCGCCTGCGGCAGCGACAGACACCCACGTGGCAGAGGCTCTGGTGGCGGAGGCAACAGCGGCAGCGGCAGAGGCCCAGGCGGTAGAGGCTCTGACGGCAGAGGCAGCAGCAGCAGAGACAGAGACCCAGGTGGCAGAGGCTCTGGCGGCGGAAGCACCAGCGCCAGCGGCAGAGGCCCAGGCACTTGAGGCTCTGGCGGCCGAAGCACCAGCGGCAGCGGCAGAGATCTAGACGGAAGGGGCTCAGATGGCGGAGGCACCAGCGGCAGCGGCAGTGTGGCAGACGCCTTTGGCTGAGGTGGGACAGGCCCAGGCGGTAGAGACTCTGGAAGCAGAGGCACCAGCGGCAGAGGTCTGGGCCGAAGAGGCTGTGGGGCGTAGTCACCAGCGGCAGTGGCAGAGCCCAGGCGGTAGAGGCTCGGGCTGCGGAGGCACCAGCGGCAGCGGCAAGGGAACAGGCGGTAGAGGCTCTGACGGCGGCGGCACCAGCAGCAGCGACTGAGACCCAGGTGGCATAGGCTCTGGCGGCAGAGGCAACAGCCGCAGCAGCAAAGGCTCAAACGGAAGAGGCTAAGGCGACGGAGGCACCAGTGGCAGCGGCCGAGGTCCAGACGGAAGAGGCTCAGGTGGCGGAGGCACCAGCGGCAGCGGCAGAAGCTCAGGTGGTACAGATTCGGGCAACGGAGGCACCAGCGGCAGCAGCATTGGCGCTGGCGGCATTGTTTGAGGCGGCAGAGGCCCAGGGGGTAGAGACTCTGGAAGTTGAGGCACCAGGGCCAGAGACACAGGCGGTAGAGGCTCGGGCTGCGTAGGCACCAGCGGGACAGGCAGAGGCCCAGGCAGTAGAGGCTCTGGCAGCGAAGCACCAGCGGCACCGGCAGAGGCCCAGACAGTAGAGGCTCTGGAGGCAGAAGCACCAGTGGCAGAGGCAAGGGCCCAGGTGGTAGACGCTTTGGTTGTGGAGGCAGCAGCGGCAGTGGCAGAGGCCCAGGTGGTAGAGGCTCTGGCGGCGGAGGCACCACCGCCAGCGGCGGAGGCACCACCGACAGCTGCAGAGCTCCAGGCGATGCAGCCTGTATGGCGGCAGAACCAGCAAGGGCGGCATTGGCCCAGGCTGTAGAGGCTGAGGCTGCCGAGGCGCCAGTGGCAGCAACAGAGGCCCAGAGCCTCTGGCGGCGGCGGCACCAGCAGCAGCGACAGAGACCCAGGTGGCAGAAGCTCTGGCGGCGGAGGCAACAGAGGCAGCAGCAAAGGCTCAGGCGGTAGAGGCTCTGGCAGCGGAGGCAGCAGCAGCAGCAGCAGAGGCCCAGGCGGAGGAGGCTCAGGCGGCGGAGGCACCAGTGGCAGCAGCAGAGGTCCAGACGGAAGAGGCTCAGGTGGCAGAGGCCCCAGCGGCAGCGGCAGAAGCTCAGGTGGTACAGATTCGGGCAACGGAGGCACCAGCGGCAACAGCAGTGTCGCAGGCGGCATTGTCTGACGCGGTAGAGGCCCAGGCGGCAGAGACTCTGTAAGTGGAGGCACCAGCGCCAGAGGACCAGGCGGTAGAGGCTCTGACGGCGGAGGCAAAAGCAGCAGCTACAGAGACCCAGGTGGCAGAGGCTCTGGCGGCGGAGGCACCAGCAGCACCGGCAGAGGCTCAGGTGGTAGAGGCGCTGGCTGCGGAGGCACAAGCGGCACCGGCAGAAGCTCAGGTGGTACAGATTCGGGCAACGGAGGCACCAGCAGCAGCAGCAGCGGCGCAGGCAGCGTTGGCTGGGGCGGCAGAGGCCCAGGCGGTAGAGGCTCTGGCGGCAGAAGCGGCAGTGTCAAGGGCCCAGGCGGTAGAGGCTCGGGCTGCGGAGGCACCACCGGTAGGGGCAGAGGACCAGGCGGTAGAGTCTCAGGCTGCGGAGGCATCAGCGGAATTGGCAGAAGCTGAGGTGGTACAGATTCGGACAACGGAGGCACAAGTGGAAGCAGTAGTGGCGCAGGCCGCATTGGCTAAGGTGGTAGAGGCCCAGGCGGTAGAGGCTTTGACGTCGGAGGCACCAGCAGCAGCTACAGAGACCCCAGTGGCAGAGGTTCTGGTGGCGGAGGCACCAGCGGCCGTGGCAGAGGCCCAGGCGGTAGAGGCTCGGGCTGTGGAGGCAACAACGGCAGCGGCAAACGCCCAGGCAGTAGAGGCTCAGGCTGCAGAGTCACGAGTGGCAGCGGCAGAGTCCCAGGCGGTATTGGTTCTGGCGGCCGAAGCACCAGCGGCAGAGGCAAGGGCCCAGGCGGTAGAGGCTCTGGAGGCTGAGGCACCAGCGGCAGACGCCCAGTAGGTAGAGGCTCTGGCGGCGGAGGCACCAGTGGCACCAGCAGAGGCCCAGGTGGAAGAGGCTCAGGCGGCAGAGGCACCAGTGGCAGCGGTAAGGGAACAGGCGGTAGAGGCTCTGGCGGCGGAAGCTCCTGCGGCAGCGGCATAGGCCCAGGCAGTAGAAGCTGAGGCTGTGGAGGAACCAGTGGCAGCAGCAGAGGCCCAGGCAGTATAGGGTCTGGCGGCGGAAGCACCAGCGGCAGCGGCAAGTGCCCAGGCGGTAGAGGCTGTGACGTCAGAGGCACCAGCGTTAGTGGCAGAGGCTTAGGCGGTAGAGGCTCAGGCTGCGGAGGCACCAGCGGCACCGGCAGAGGCCCAGGTGGTAGAGGCTCTGGCGTTGGAAGCACCAGCGGAAGCAGCAACGGCCCAGGCGGTAGAGGCTCAGGCTGCGGAGGCACCAGCGGCACCGGTAGAAGCTCAGGTGGTACAGATTCGGGCAACGGAGGCACCAGCGGCGGCAGCAGTGGCGCAGGCAGCGTTGGCTGAGGCGGAAGAGGCCCAGGCGGTAGTGGCTCGGGATGCGGAGGCACCAGCGGCAGCAGCAAAGGCCCAGGCAGTAGAGGCTCGGGCTGCGGAGGCACCAGCGGAAGCAGCAGAGGCCAAGACACTATAGCGTCTGGCGGCGGACGCACCAGCGGCAGCGGCCAGGGCCCAGGCGGTAGAGGCTCTGGCGGCTGTGGAGGCACCAGGGGCACCGGCAGAGGTCCAGGCGGTAGCGGCTCAGGCTGCGGAGGCACCAGCGGCACCGGCAGAGGCCCAAGCGTTAGAGGCTATGGCTGCGGAAGCACCAGCGGCAGCAGCAATGGCCCAAGCGGTAGAGGCTCGGGCGGCAGAGGCACGAGCGGCACCAGCAGAGACCCAGGCAGTATTGGTTCTGGCGGCGGAAGCAGCAGCGGCAGCAGCAACGGCCCAGGCGTTAGAGGCTCGGGCTGCAGAAGCACGAGCGGCAGCGGCTGAGACCCAGGCAGTATTGGTTCTGGCGGCGGAAGCAGCAACGGCAGCGGCAGAGGCCCAGGCAGTAGAGGCTCTGGTGGTGGAAGCACCAGCCGCAGCAGCAGAGGACCAGGCGGTAGAGGCTCTGACGGCGGCGGGACCAGCAGCAGCGACAGAGACCCAGGTGGCGGAGGCTTTGGCGGCGGAGGCAACAACACCAGCAGCAAAGGCCAGGCGGTAGAGGCTCAGGCTGTGGAGGCACCAGTGGCAGCAGCAGAGGTCCAGACGGAAGAGTCTCAGGGGGCACCAGTAAAGGCCCAGCCGGTAGAGGCTCTGGCAGCGGAGGCACCAGCGGCAGCAGCAGAGGCCAAGGCAGTAGATGCTCTGGTGGTGGAAGCACCAGCCGCAGCAGCAGAGGACCAGGCGGTAGAGGCTCTGACGGCGGCGGGACCAGCAGCAGCGACAGAGACCCAGGTGGCAGAGGCTCTGTCGGCGGAGGCAACAGCCGCAGCAGCAAAGGCACAAGCGGAAGAGGCTCAGGCGACGGAGGCACCAGTGGCAGCAGCAGAGGTCCAGACGGAAGAGTCTCAGGGGGCACCAGCAAAGGCCCAGCCGGTAGAGGCTCTGGCAGCGGAGGCACCAGCGGCAGTGGCAGAGGCCCAGGCGGTAGAGGCTCTGGCGGCGGAGGCACCACCGGCAGTGGAGGCGGCACCACCGGCAGCTGCAGAGGTCCAGGCGATGCAGCCTGTACGGCGGCCGAACCAGCAAGGGCGGCATAGGCCCAGGAGATAAGAGGCTCAGGCTGCCGAGGCACCAGTGGCAGCAACAGAGGCCCAGGAGGTAGAGCCTCAGGCGGGGGCGGCACCAGCAGCAGCGACAGAGACCCAGGTGGCAGAGGCTCTGGCGGCGGAGGCAACAACGGCAGAGGCACAGGTGGCAGAGGCTCTGGAGGCGGAGGCAACAGCGACAGCAGCAAAGGCCCAGGCGGTAGAGGCTCTGGCGGAAGTACCTGTGGCAGCGGCAAGGGCCCAAGCAGTAGAGGCTCTGGCAGCGGAGGCACCAGCGGCAGCAGCAGAGGCCCAGGCGGAGGAGGCTTAGGCGGCGGAGGCACCAGCGGCAGCAGCAGACGTCCAGACGGAAGAGGCTCAGGTGGCAGAGGCACCAGCGGCAACGGCAGAAGCTCAGATGGTACAGATTCGGGCAACGGAGGCACCAGCGGCAACAGCAGTGTCGCAGGCGGCATTGTCTGAGGCGATAGAGGCCCAGGCGATAGAGACTCTGTAAGTGGAGGCACCAGTGCCAGAGGACCATGTGGTAGGGGCTCTGACGGCGGAGGCAAAAGCAGCAGCTACATATTCCCAGGTGGCAGAGGCTCTGGCGGCGGAGGCACCAGCAGCACCGGTAGTGGCCATGGCGGTAGAGTCTCAGGCTTTGGAGGCACCAGCGGCAGCGGCAGAGACACAAGTGGCAGAGGCACGAGCGGCACCGGCAGAGGCACACACGTTGGCAGCAGAGGGCCCAGGCGTTAGAGATTTTGGCGGCTGAAGCACCAGCGGCAGTAGCAGAGGCCCAGGCGGTAGAGGCTCGGGCTGTGGAGGCACCAATGGCAGCAGCAGAGGCCCAGGCAGTAGAGACTCTGGCGCCGGAAGCACCAGTGGCAAGGGCCCAGGCGGTAGAGGCTCTGGCAGCGGAGGCACCTGCGGCAGTGGCAGAGGCCCAGGCGGTAGAGGCTCAGGTGGCAGAGGCACCAGCGGCAGCGGCAGAAGCTCAGGTGGTGCAGATGCGGGCAACGGAGGCACCAGCGGCAGCAGCAAAGGCCTAGGCAGTAAAGGCTCTGGCGGTGGAAGCACCAGTGGCAGCGGCAAGAGCCCAGGCAGTAGAGGCTCTGCCGGCGGAGGCACCAGCGGCAGCAGCAGAGGTCCAGACTGAAGAAGCTCAGGTGGCAGAGGCATCAGCGGCAGCGGCAGAAACTCAGATGCTACAGATTCGGGCAACGGAGGCACCAGCGGCAACAGCAGTGTCGCAGGCGGCATTGGCTGAGGTGGTAGAGGCCCAGGCGGTAGAGACTCTGACGGCGAAGGTAAAAGCAGATTCGGACGACGGAGGCACCAGCAGTAGCAGTAGTTGCGCAGGCGGGATTGGCTGAGGCACCAGAGGACCAGGCGGTAGAGGCTTTGACGGCGGAGGCACCAGCAGCAGCTACAGAGACCCAGGTGGCAGAGGCTCTGGTGGCAGAGGCACCATCCGCAGTGGCAGAGGTCCAGGCGGTAGAGGCTCAGGCTGCGGAGGCACCAGCGGCACCGGCAGAGGGACCCGCGTTGGCGGCAGAGGGCCTAGGCGTTAGAGATTTTGGCGGCTGAGGCACCAGCGGAAGTGGCAGAGGCCCAGGCGGTAGAGGCTCGGGCTGCGTACGCACCAGCGGCAGAGGCCCAGGTGGTAGAGTCTCTGGAAGTGGAGGCACCAGCGGTAGAGGACCAGGCTGTAGAGGCTCTGACGGCGGAGGCAAAAGCAGCAGCTAAAGAGACCCAGATGGCAGAGGCTTTGGCGGCGGAGGCACCAGCAGCAGTGGCAGAGGCCCAGGCGGTAGAGGCGCTGTCTGTGGAGGCACAAGGGGCACCGGTAGAGGCCAAGTCGGTAGAGGCTCAGGCTGTGTAGGCACCAGCGGCAGCGGCAGAGGCCCAGGCGGTAGAGGCTCTGGCGGCGGAGGCAGCAGCGGCAGAGGCCCAGGCGGTAGAGGCTCAGGCTGCGTAGGCACCAGCACAGCGACAGAGACCCAGGTGGCAGAGCCTCTGGCAGTGGAAGCACCAGCGGAAGCGGCAAGGGCGCAGGCGGTAGAGGCTTAGGCGGCGGAGGCACCAGCGGCAGCAGCAGAGGTCCAGACGGAAGAGGCTCAGGTGGCAGAGGCACCAGCGGCAACGGCAGAAGCTCAGGTGCTACAGATTCTGGCAACGGAGGCACCAGCGGCAACAGCAGTGTCGCAGGCGGCATTGTCTGAGGTGATAGAGGCCCAGGCGGTAGAGACTCTGTAAGTGGAGGCACCAGTGCCAGAGGACCATGTGGTAGGGGCTCTGACGGCGGAGGCAAAAGCAGCAGCTACATATTCCCAGGTGGCAGAGGCTCTGGCGGCGGAGGCACCAGCAGCACCGGTAGTGGCCATGGCGGTAGAGTCTCAGGCTTTGGAGGCACCAGCGGCACCGGCAGAGGCCCAGGCGGCAGAGGCTCAGGCTGCGGAGGCACCAGCGGCACCGGCAGAGGCCCAGGCGGTAGAGGCTCTGACGGCGGAGGCACCACCAGCAGCGACAGAGACCCAAGTGACAGAGGCACCAGCGGCACCGGCAGAGGCACCTACGTTGGCAGCAGAGGGCCCAGGCGTTAGAGATTTTGGCGGCTGAAGCACCAGCGGCAGTGGCAGAGGCCCAGGCGGTAGAGGCTCGGGCTGTGGAGGCACCAATGGCAGCAGCAGAGGCCCAGGCAGTAGAGACTCTGGCGTCGGAAGCAGCACCAGCACAGCGACAGAGACCCAGGTGGCAGAGGCTCTGACAGTGGAAGTACCAGCGGAAGAGGCAAGGGCCCAGGCGGTAGAGGCTCTGGCGGCGGAGGCAGCAGCCGCACCGGCAAGGGACCAGTCGGGAGAGGCTCAGGCTGTGGAGGCACCAGCGGCAGAGGCCCAGGCGGTAGAGGCTCTGGCGGTGGAAGCACCAGCGGCAGCGGCAAGGGCCCAGGCGGTAGAGGCTCTTGCGGCGGAGGCAGCAGCCGCACCGGCAAGGGACCAGTCGGGAGAGGCTCAGGCTGTGGAGGCACCAGCGGCAGAGGCCCAGGCGGTCGAGGCTATGGCGGTGAAAGCAGCAGCGGCAGCGGTGGAGGCCCAGGCGGTAGAGGCTCAGGCTGCGCAGGCACCAGCGGCAGAGGCACAGGCGGTAGAGGCTCTGGCGGCGGAGGCAGCACCGGTAGCGGTGGAGGAACCACCGGCAGCTGCAGAGGTCCAGGCGATGCAGCCTGTACGGCGGCCGAACCAGCAAGGGTGCCAGAGGCCCAGGCTGTAGACGCTCAGGCTGCCGAGGCACCAGTGGCAGCAACAGAGGCCCAGGAGGTACAGGCTCTGGCGGTAGAAGCACCAGCGGCAAGGGCCCAGGCGGTAGAGGCTCAGGCTGCGGAGGCACCAGCGGCACTGGCAAAGGCCCAGGCGGTAGAGGCTCTGACGGCGGAGGCACCAGCAGCAGCAACAGAGACCCAGGTGGCAGAGGCTCTGGCGGCAGAGGCAACAGCGGCAGCAGCAAAGGGCCAGGCGGTAGAGGCTCTGGCTGTGGAAGTCCAAGTGGCAGCGGCATGGGCCCAGGCAGTAGAGGCTCTGGCGGCGGACGCACCAGCGGTAGCAGCAGAGGTCCAGACGGAAGAGGCTCAGGTGGCAGAGGCACTAGCGGCAGCGGCAGAAGCTCAGGTGGTACAGATTCGGGCAACGGAGGCACCAGCGGCAACAGCAGAGGCCCAGGCAGCATTGGCTGAGGCGGTAGAGGCCAAGGCGGTAGAAACTTTGGAAGTGGAGGCACCAGCGCCAGAGGACCAGGCGGTAGAGGCTCTGACGGCGTAGGCAAAAGCAGCAGCTACAGAGACCCCGGTGGCAGAGGCTCTGATGGCGAAGGCACCAGCCGCAGTGGCAGAGGCCCAAGTGGTAGAGGCTCAGGCTGCGGAGGCACCAGGGGCAGGGGCAGAGGCCCAGGCGGTAGAAGCTTGGGCTGTGGAGGCACCAGTGGCAGAGGACCAGTGAGTAGAGACTCAGGCGGCGGAGGCACCAGCGGCACTGGCAGAGGCCTAGGTGAAAGAGGCTCAGGCGGCGGAGGCACCAGAAGCTCAGGTGATACAGATTCAGGCAACAAAGGCACCAGCGGCAGCAGCACTGGCAATGGCGGCATTGGCTAAGGCCGCAGAGGCCCAGGCAATAGAGGCTCTGGCGGCGGAGGCACCAGTAGCAGCGGCAAGGGAACAGGCGGTAGAGGCTCTGACGGCGGAAGCACCAGCGGCAGCGGCAGAGGCCCAGGCAGTAGAAGCTGAGGCTGTGGAGGCACCAGCGGCACCGGCAGAGTCCCAGGCGGTAAAGTCTCAGGCTGTGGAGCAACCAGTGGCAGCAGCAGAGGCGCAGGTAGTATAGGGTCTGGCGACGGAAGTAGCAGCGGCAGCGGCAAGTGCCCAGGCGGTAGTGGCTGTGACGGTAGAGGCACCAGCGGTAGTGGCAAAGGCCCAGGCGGTAGAGGCTCAGGCTGCGTAGGCACCAGCGGAACCGGCAGAGGCCCAGTCGGTTGAGGCTCAGGCAGCGGATGCACCAGCGGCACCGGCAGAGGCCCAGGTGGAAGAGGCTCAGGCGGCGGAGGCACCAGCCTCAGCGGGAGAAGCTCAGGTGATACAGATTCGGGCAACGGAGGCAGCAGCGGCAGCAGCAGTGGCGCAGGCGGCATTGGCTCAGGCGGCGGAGGCACCAGCGGCAGCGGGAGAAGCTCAGCTGATACAGATACGGGCAACGGGGGGCACCTGCGGCAGCAGCAGTGGCATTGGCTGAGGCGGCAGAGCCCCAGGCAGTAGAGGCTCTGGCGGCGGAAAACCAGCGGCAGTGGCAGAAACCCAGGCGTAGAGGCTCAGGCTGCGGAGACACCAGTGAATTGGGAAAGGAACAGGCAGCAGAGGCTCTGGCGGCGGAAGCACCAGCGGCAGCAGCAAGGGCCCAGGCGGTAGAGGCTCAGGCTGTGGAGGCACCAGCGGCATCGGCAAAGGCCCCGGCGGTAGAGGCTCGGGCTGCAGAGGCACCAGCGGCACCGGTAGAAGCTCAGGTGGTACAGATTTGGGCAACGGAGTCACCAGCGGCAGCCGTAGTGGCGCAGGCAGCCTTAGCTTAGGCGGCAGAGGCCCCGGCGGTAGTGGCACTGGCGGCTGAGGCACCAGCGGCAGCGGCAGACTCCCAGTCGGAATAGGATCAGGATGCGGAGGGACCAGCGGCACTTGCAGATGCCCATGTGGTAGACGTTCTGGCGGTGGAAGCACCAGCGGAAGCAGCAACGGCCCAGGCGGTAGAGGCTCAGGCTGCGGAGGCACCAGCGGCACCTGTAAAAGCTCAGGTGGTACAGATTCGGGCAACGGAGGCACCAGCTGCAGCAGCAGTGGCGCAGGCAGCGTTGGCTGTGGCGGCAGAGGCCCAGGCGGTAGAGGCTCTGGCAGTGGAAGCACCAGCGGCAGCGGCAGAGGCCAAGGCAGTATTGGTTCTAGCGGCGTAAGCGACAGTGGCAGAAGCTCAGGTGGTACAGATTCGGACAACGGAGGATCAGGTTGTGGAGGGACCAGCGGCACCTGCAGATGCCCATGTGGTAAAGGTTCTGGCGGTGGAATCACCAGCGGCTGCGGCAAGGGCCCAGGTAGTAGAGGCTCTGGCAGCAGAGGCACCAGCCGCAGCAGCAACGGCCCAGGCGTTAGAGGCTCGGGCTGCAGAGCCACGAGCGGCAGCGGCAGAGGCCCAGGCAGTATTGGTTCTGGCGGCAGAAGCAGCAGCGGCAGTGGCAGAAGCTCAGGTGCTACAGATTCGGGCAACGGACGCACCAGCGGCAGAAGCAGTGGTGTAGGCAGCACTGGCGGAGGCGGTAGAGGAAAAGGCGGTAGAGGCTCTGGCGGCGGAGGCACCATGGGCACCGGCAAAGGCTCAGGCGGTAGAGGCTCTGGCGGAGGTGGCACCAGCAGCAGATGTCCAGACGGAAGAGGCTCAGGCTGCGGAGGCACCAGCGGCAGCGGCAGAAGCTCAGGTTGTACAGATTCGGGCAACGGAGGCACCAGCGGCTGCAGCAGTGACGCAGGCGGCATTGACTGAGGCGCCAGAGGACCAGGCAGTAGAGGCTCTGACGGAGGAGGCACCTGACGGCAGAGGCCCAGGCAGTAGAGGCTCGGGTTGCGGAAGCACCAGCAGCAGCTACAGAGACCCAGGTGGCAGAGGCTCTGGCGGCGGAGGCACCAGCAGCAGTGGCAAAGGCCCAGGCGGTAGAGGCTCAGGCTGCGGAGGCACCAGAAGCACCGGCAGAGGCCCAGGCCGTAGAGGTTCGGGCTGCGGAGGCACCAGCGGAAGTGGTAGAGGCCCAGGCGGTAGAGGCTCAGGCTGCGGAGGCACCAGCGGCACCGGTAGAAGCTCAGGTGGTGCAGATTTGGGCAACGGAGGCACCAGCGGCAGCAGCAGTGGCACAGGCGGCGTTGGCTGAGGCGTCAGAGGCCCAGGCGGTAGAGGCTCGGGCTGCGGAGGCACCAGAGGTAGTGGCAGAGTCCCAGACGGTAGAAGCTCATGCTGCGGAGGCACCAGTGGCACCGGCAGAGGCCCATGCGGTAGAGTTTCAGGCTGCGGAGGCACCAGCGGCACCGGCAGAAGTTCAGGTGTTACAGATTCACACAACGGAGGCACCAGCGGTAGCAGCAGTGGCGCAGGCGGCATTGGCTGAGGCACCAGAGGATCTGGTGGTAGAGGCTTTGACATCGGATGCACCAGCAGCAGCTACAGATACCCAGCTGGCTGAGCCTCTGGTGGCGGAGGCACCAGGCGCAGTGGCAGAGGCCCAGGCGGTAGAGGCTCAGGTTGGGGAGGCACCAGCACAGCGACAGAGACCCAGGTGGCAGAGGCTCTGGCAGTGGAAGCACCAGCGGAAGCGGCAAGGGCCCAGGTGGTAGAGGCTCTGGCGGCGGAGGCAGCTGCGGCAGTGGCAGAGGCCCAGGCGGTAGAGGCTCTGGCGGTGGAAGCACCAGCGGCAGCGGCAAGGGCCTAGGCGGTAGAGGCTCGGGCTGCGGAGACACCCACGGCAGCGGCAGAGGCCCAGGTGGTAGAGGCTCTAGCGGCGGAGGCAGCAGCGGCACCGGCAAGGGACCAGTCGGGAGAGGCTCAGGCTGTGGAGGCACCAGCAGCAGAGGCACAGGCGGTAGAGGCTCTGGCGGCGGAGGCAGCACCGGCAGCGGCGGAGGAACCACCGGCCGCTGCAGAGGTCCAGGCGATGCAGCCTGTACGGCGGCCGAACCAGCAAGGGTGCCAGAGGCCCAGGCTGTAGACGCTCAGGCTTCCGAGGCACCAGTGGCAGCAACAGAGGCCCAGGAGGTAGAGGCTCTGACGGCGGAGGCACCAGCAGCAGCAACAGAGACCCAGGTGGCAGAGGCTCTGGCGGCAGAGGCAACAGCGGCAGCAGCAAAGGCCCAGGCGGTAGAGGCCCTGGCTGTGGAAGTCCAAGTGGCAGCGGCATGGGCCCAGGCAGTAGAGGCTCTGGCGGCGGACGCACTAGCGGTAGCAGCAGAGGCCCAGGTGGAAGAGGCTTAGGCGGCAGAGACACCAGCGGCAGCAGAGGTCCAGCAGAGGTCCAGACGGAAGAGGCTCAGGTGGCAGAGACATCAGCGGCAGAAGCTCAGGTGGTACAGATTCGGGCAACGGAGGCACCAGCGGCAACAGCAGAGGCCCAGGCGGCATTGGCTGAGGCGGTAGAGGCCAAGGCAGTAGAGACTTTGGAAGTGGAGGCACCAGCGCCAGAGGACCAGGCGGTAGAGGCTCTGACGGCGGAGGCAAAAGCAGCAGCTACAGAGACCCCGGTGGCAGAGGCTCTGGTGGTGAAGGCACCAGCCGCAGTGGCAGAGGCCCAAGTGGTAGAGGCTCAGGCGGCGGAGGCACCAGCGGCAGCGGGAGAAGCTCAGGTGATACAGATTCGGGCAACGAAGGCACCAGCGGCAGCAGCAGTGGCAATGGCGGCCTTGGCTAAGGCCGCAGAGGCCCAGGCAATAGAGGCTCTGGCGGCGGATGCACCAGTGGCAGCGGCTAGGGAACAGGCGGTAGAGGCTCTGGCGGCGGAAGCACCAGCGGCAGCGGCAGAGGCCCAGGCAGTAGAAGCTGAGGCTGTGGAGGCACCCGCGGCACCGGCAGAGTCCCAGGCGGTAAGGTCTCAGGCTGTGGAGCAACCAGTGGCAGCAGCAGAGGCGCAGGTAGTATAGGGTCTGGCGACGGAAGCAGCAGCGGCAGCGGCAAGTGCCCAGGCGGTAGAGGCTGTCACGGTTGAGGCACCAGCGGTAGTGGCAAAGGCCCAGGCGGTAGAGGCCCAGGCTGCGTAGGCACCAGCGAAACCGGCAGAGGCCCAGTCGGTTGAGGCTCAGGCAGCGGAGGCACCAGCGGCACCGGCAGAGGCCCAGGTGGAAGAGTCTCAGGCGGCGGAGGCACCAGCTGCAGCGGGAGAAGCTCAGGTGATACAGATTCGGGCAACGGAGGCAGCAGCGGCAGCAGCAGTGGCGCAGGCGGCATTGGCTCAGGCGGCCGAGGCACCAGCGGCAGCGGGAGAAGCTCAGGTGATACAGATTCGGGCAACGGGGGCACCTGCGGCAGCAGCAGTGGCGCAGGCGGCATTGGCTGAGGCGGCAGAGCCCCAGGTGGTAGAGGCTCTGGCGGCGGAAAACCAGCGGCAGTGGCAGAAACCCAGGCGTAGAGGCTCAGGCTGCGGAGACACCAGTGAATTGGGAAAGGAACAGGCGGCAGAGGCTCTGGCGGCGAAAGCACCAGCGGCAGCGGCAGAGGCCCAGGCGGTAAAGGTTCGGGCTGCAGAGGCATGAGCGGCAGCGGCAGAGGCCCAGGCAGTATTGCTTCTGGCGGGGGAAGCAGCAGCGGCAGTGACAGAAGCTCAGGTGTTACAGATCCGGGCAACGGAGGCACCAGCGGCAGCAGCAGTGGCGGAGGCGGCATTGGTGGAGGCGGCAGAGGACAAGGCGGTAGAGGCTCTGGCGGCGGAAAACCAGCGGCAGTGGCAGAGACCCTGGCGTAGAGACTCAGGCTGCGGAGGCACCAGTGGCAGCGGCAAGGGAACAGGCGGTAGAGGCTCTGGCGGCGGAAGCACCAGCGGCAGCGGCAGAGGCCCAGGCAGTAGAAGCTGAGGCTGTGGAGGCACCAGCGGCACCGGCAGAGACCCAGGCAGTATAGGGTCTGGCGGCGGAAGCGGCAGCAGCAAGTGCCCAGACGGTAGAGGCTGTGGCGGCAGAGGTACCAGCGGTAGTGGCTGAGGCCCATGCGGTAGAGGCTCAGGCTGCGGAGGCACCAGCGGCACCGGCAGAGGCCCAGGCGGTAGAGGCTCGGGCAGCAGAAGCAGCAGCGGCAAGGGCCCAGGTGGCAGAGGCTCTGGCGGCGGAGGCACCAGCAGCAGTGGCAGAGGTCCAGGCGGTAGAGGCTCAGGCTGCGGAGGCACCAGAAGCACCAGCAGAGGCCCAGGCCGTAGAAGCTTGGGCTGCGGAGGCACCAGCGGAAATGGCAGAGGCCCAGGCGGTAGAGGCTCAGGCTGTGGAGGCACCAGCGGCATCGGCAAAGGCCCCGGCGGTAGAGGCTCGGGCTGCAGAGGCACCAGCGGCACCGGTAGAAGCTCAGGTGGTACAGATTCGGGCAACGGAGTCACCAGCGGCAGCCGTAGTGGCGCAGGCAGCGTTAGCTTAGGCGGCAGAGGCCCCGGCGGTAGTGGCACTGGCGGCTGAGGCACCAGCGGCAGCGGCAGACTCCCAGTCGGTATAGGATAAGGATGCGGAGGGACCAGCGGCACCTGCAGATGCCCATGTGGTAGAGGTTCTGGCGGTGGAAGCACCAGCGGAAGCAGCAACGGCCCAGGCGGTAGAGGCTCAGGCTGCGGAGGCACCAGCGGCACCTGTAAAAGCTCAGGTGGTACAGATTCGGGCAACGGAGGCACCAGCTGCAGCAGCAGTGGCGCAGGCAGCGTTGGCTGTGGCGGCAGAGGCCCAGGCGGTAGTGGCTCGGGCTGCGGAGGCAACAGCGGCTGAGGCCAAGGCAGTAAAGGGTCTAGCGGTGGAAGCACCAGCGGCAGCAGCAACGGCCCAGGCGGTAGAGGCTCAGGCTGCGGAGGCACCAGCGGCACCGGTAGAAGCTCAGGTGGTACAGATTCGGGCAACGGAGTCACCAGCGGCAGCCGTAGTGGCGCAGGCAGCGTTAGCTTAGGCGGCAGAGGCCCCGGCGGTAGTGGCACTGGCGGCTGAGGCACCAGCGGCAGCGGCAGACTCCCAGTCGGTATAGGATCAGGATGCGGAGGGACCAGAGGCACCTGCAGATGCCCATGTGGTAGAGGTTCTGGCGGTGGAAGCACCAGCGGAAGCAGCAACGGCCCAGGCGGTAGAGGCTCAGGCTGCGGAGGCACCAGCGGCACCTGTAAAAGCTCAGGTGGTACAGATTCGGGCAACGGAGGCACCAGCTGCAGCAGCAGTGGCGCAGGCAGCGTTGGCTGTGGCGGCAGAGGCCCAGGCGGTAGTGGCTCGGGCTGCGGAGGCAACAGCGGCAGCAGGAAAAGCTCAGGTGATACAGATTCGGGCAACGGAGGCACCAGGGCAGCAGCAGTGGCCCAGGCGGCATTGGTTCAGGCGGCAGAGGAACCAGCAGCAGCGGGAGATGCTCAGGTGATACAGATTCGGGCAACAGAGGGTCCAGCGGCAGCAGCAGTGGCGCAGGCGGAATTGGCTGAGGCAGTAGAGGCCCAGGCGGTAGAGGCTCTGGCGGCGGAAAACCAGCGGCTGTGGCAGAGACCCAGGTGTAGACGCTCAGGCTGCGGAGGCACCACTGGCAGCGGAAAGGGAACAGGCGGTAGAGGCTTTGGCGGCGGAAGCACCAGCGGCAGTGGCAAGGGCCCAGGCGGGAGAGGCTCGGGCTGCGTAGGCACCAGCGGCAGCGGCAGAGGACCAGGCGGTAGAGTCTCAGGCTGCGGAGGCACCAGCGGCACCGGCAGAAGCCCAGGTGGTACAGATTCGGACAACGGAGGCACCAGCGGTAGCAGTAGTGGCGCAGGTGGCATTGGCTGAGGCACCAGAGGACCAGGCGGTAGAGGCTTTGACATCGGATGCACCAGCAGCAGCTAAGGAGCCCCAGGTGGCGGAGGCTCTGGTGGCGGAGGCACCAGCCGCAGAGGCAGAGGCCCAGGCGTTAGAGGCTCAGGCTGCGGAGGCCGCAGCGGCAGCGGCAGAGGCCCAGGCAGTAGAGACTATTGCTGCTGAAGGACCAGCGGCAGCAGCAAGAGCCCAGACGGTAGAGGTTTGGGCTGCGGAGGCACGAGCTGCAGCGGCAGAGACCCAGGCAGTAATGGTTCTGGCGGTGGAAGCAGCAGTGGCTGCAGCAAGGGGCCAGGCGGTAGAGGCTCTGACGGCTGAGGCACCAGTGGCAGACGCCCAGTCGGTATAGGATAAGGCTGCGGAGGTACCAGTGGCCCCTGCAGATGCCCATGTGGTAGAGGTTCTGGCGGTGGAAGCACCAGCGGCTGCGGCAAGGGCCCAGGTAGTAGAGGCTCTGGCGGCAGAGGCACCAGCCGCAGCAGCAAGGCCCAGGCGGTAAAGGCTCGGGCTGCAGAGGCACGAGCGGCAGCAGCAGAGGCCCAGGCAGTATTGGTTATAGAGGCGGAAGCAGCAGCGGCAGTGGCAGAAGCTCAGGTGGTACAGATTCGGGCAACGGAGGCACCAACGGCAGCAGCAGTGGCGGAGGCGGCATTGGTGGAGGCGGCAGAGGAAAAGGCGGTAGAGGCTCTCGTGGCGGAGGCAGCAGGGGCACCGGCAAAGGCCGAGGCACCGGCAGCAGATGTCCAGACGGAAGAGGCTCATTCTGCGGAGGCACCAGCGGCAGCGGCAGAAGCTCAGGTTGTACAGATTCGGGCAACGGAGGCACCAGCGGCTGCAGCAGTGGCGCAGGCGGCATTGCTGAGGCGCCAGAGCACCAGGCAGTAGAGGCTCTGACGGAGGAGGCACCTGACGGCAGAGGCCCAGGCGGTAGAGGCTCAATCTGCGGAGGCACCAGCGGCACTTGCATAGGCCCAGGCGGTTGAGGCTCAGGCTGCGGAGGCACCAAAGGCAGTGGCAGAGTCCCAGGCGGTAGAGGCTCAGGCTGCGGAGGCACCAGGCTCACCGTCAGAGGCCCAGGCGGTAGAGGCTCGGGCTGCGGAGGCAACTGCGGCAGCGGCAGAGGCCCACGCAGTAGAGGTTCTGGCGGCGGAAGCACCAGCGGCAGAGGCCCAGGCGGCAGAGGCTCTGACGGCCGAAGCACCAGCGGCAGCGGCAGAGGCCCAGGCAGTATTGGTTTTGGCGACAGAAGCAGCAGCGGCAAAGGCCCAGGCGGTAGAGGCTCTGGCGGCTGAGGCAGCAGCAGCAGCTACAGAGACCCCGGTGGCAGAGGCTCTGGTGGAGGCACGAGCGGCAACGGCAGAGGCCCAGGCACCGGTAGAGGCGCAGTCGGTAGAGGCTCAGGCTGGGGAGGCACCAGCGTCACTGGCAGAGGCGCAGGTGGTAGAGGCTCAGGCTGCAGAGGCACCGGCATAAGCTCAGGTGGTACAGATTCGGGCAACGGAGGCAGCAGCAGTGGCACAGGCGGCGTTGGCTGAGGCGTCAGAGGCCCAGGCTGTAGAGACTCTGGAAGTGGAGGCAGCAGCGCCACAGGACCAGGCGGTAGAGACTCTGACGGCGGAGGCACCAGCAACAGCTTCTGAGAGCCAGGTGGCAGAGGCTCTGGCGGCGGAAGCACCAGCGGCAGTGACAGAGGCCCAGGCGGTAGAGGCTCAGGCTGTGGACACTCCAGCGGCACCCGCTGAAGCCCAGGCGATAGAGGCTCAGGCTGCAGAGGCACCAGTGACAAAGGCAGAGGCCCAGGCGGTAGAGGCTCTGGTGGCGGAAGCACCAGCGGCAGTGGCAAGGGAACAGGTGGTAGAGGCTCTGGCAGCGGAGGCAGCAGCGACAGCAGCAAAGGCCCAGGCGGTAGAGGCTCTGGCAGCGGAGGCACCAGCGGCAGAGGCCCAGGCAGTAGAGGCTCTGGCGGCGGAAACACCAGCGGAAGCCGCAAGGACCGAGGCGGTGGAGGCTCAGGGTGCAGAGGCACCAGCGGCACTGGCCGAGGCCCATGCGGTAGAGGCTGTGGCGGCGGAAGTACCAGCGGCAAGTGCCCACGCCGTAGAGGCTCTGGTGGCGAAGGCACCAGCGGCAGCGGCAGAGGCCCAAACGGTAGAGGCTCTGACGGCGGAGGCACCAGCAGCAGTGACAGAGAACCAGGTGGCAGAGGCTCTGGCGGCGGAGGCAACAACGGCAGAGGCACAGGTGGCAGAGGCTCTGGAGGGGGAGGCAACAGCGACAGCAGCAAAGGCCCAGGCGGTAGAGGCTCTGGCTGCGGAGGCATCAGCGGCAGAGGCCCAGGCAGAAGAGGCTCAGGTGGCGGAGGCACCAGCGGCAGCGGCAGAAGCTCAGGTGATACAGATTCGGGCAATGGAGGCACCAGCGGCAGCAGCAGTGTTGCAGGCGGCATTGGCTGAGGCGGTAGAGGCCCAGGCAGTAGAGGCTCTGGAAGTGGAGGCACCAGCACCAAAGGACCAGGCGGTAGAGGCTCTGACGGCGGAGGCACAAGTAGCAGCTACAGAGAGCCAGGTGGCAGAGGCTCTGGCGGCGGAAGCACCAGCGGCACAAGCAGAGGCCCGGGCGGTAGAGGCTTGGGCTGCGGAGGCAGCAGCTGCAGTGGCAAAGACCCAGCTGGTAGAGGCTCTGGCGGCGGAGGCACCACCGCCAGCTGTAGAAGTCCAGGCGATGCAGCCTGGGCGGCGGTGGAACCCTCAAGGGTGGCAGAGGCCCAGTCAGTAGAGGCTCAGGCTGCCGAGGCAGCAGCGGCAGCGACAGAGACTCAGGTGGCAGAGGGTCTGGTGGCGGAGGCAACAGCGGCAGCAGCAAAGGCCCAGGCGGTAGAGGGTCTGGCGGCAGAGGCAGCAGCGGCAGCGGCAGAGGCCCAAGCGAAAGAGGCTCTGGCAGCAGAGGCACCAGCGGCAGTGGTAGAGGCCCAGGTGGTAGAGGCTCAGGCAGTATAAGCGGCAGCGACAAGGGCCCAGTCGGTGGGGGCTCAGGCTGTGGAGGCACCAGCGGCACCGGCAGAGGCTCAGGCGGTAGGGGTTTGGGCTGCAGAGGCACCAGAGGCAGTGGCAGAGGCCCAGGCAATAGAGGTTGAGGCTAAGGAGTCACCAGCGGCAGAGGCCCAGGGGGTAGAGGCTCAGGCTGCGGATTCACCAGCAGCACCGGCAGGGGCCCAGGCGGTAGTGGCTTGGGCTACGGAGGTACCAGTGGCAGCAGCAGAGGTCCAGGCAGTAGAGGCTTTGGCTGAGGATTCACCAGGGGCACCGGCAGAGGCCCAGGCGGTAGTTTCTCAGGCTGCGGATTCACCAGCGGCACCGGTAGAAGCCCAGGCGGCAGTGGCTCGGGCTGCGGAGGCACCAGAAACACCGGCAGAGGCGCAGGCCGTAGAGGCTCGGGCTGCGGAGTCACCAGCGGAAATGGCAGAGGCCCAGGCGGTAGAGGCTTGGGCTGCAGAGGCACCAGCGGCACCGGCAGAAGCTCAGGTGGTGCAGATTCGGGCAACGGAGGCAACGGAGGCACCAACGGCAGCGGCAGAGGACCAGGCGTTAGAGGCTTTGACGGCGTAGGCACCAGCAGCAGCTACAAAGACCCCAGTGAAAGAGGGTGGCGGAGGCACCACCGGCACCGGTAGAGGCTCAGGCTGCGGAGGCACCAGCGTCACCAACAGAGGCCCAGGTGGTAGAGGCTCAGGCTCCGGAGGCACCAGCGGCACCGGCATAGGCACAGGCAATAGAGGCTCAGGCTGCGGAGGCACCAGTGGCACCGGCAGAAGCTCAGGTGGTACAGATTCGGGCAACAGAGGCACCAGCGGCAGCAGCAGTGGCGCAGGCGGCGTTGGCTGAGGCGGCAGAGGCCCAGGCGGTAGAGGCTCTGGCGGCGGAAGCACCAGCGGCAGCGGCGAGTGCCTAGGCGGTAGAGGTTTGGGCTGCGGAGGCACCAGCGGAAGCGTCGGAGGCCAAGGCAGTATAGGGTCCGGCGGCGGAGGCAACAGCAGCACCGGCAGAAGCTCAGGTGGTACAGATTCGGACAACGGAGGCACCAGCGGTAGCAGTAGTGGCGCAGGCGGCATTGTCTGAGGCACCAGAGGACCAGGCGGTAGAGGCTTTGACGGCGGAGGCACCAGCAGCAGCTACAGAGACCCAGGTGGCAGAGGCTCTGGTGGCGGAGGCACCAGCCGCAGTGGCAGAGGCCCAGGCGGTAGAGGCTCAGGCTGCGGTTTCACCAGCGGCACCGGCAGAGGCCCAGGCTGTAGAGGCTCTGGCGTCTGAGGCACCAGTGGCAGTGGCAGACGCCCAGTCGGTAGAGGCTCAGGCGGCGGAGGCACCAGCGGCACCGTCAGAGGCCCAAGCGGTAAAGGCTATGGCTGCGGAAGCACCAGTGGCAGCATCAACGGCCCAGGCGGTAGAGGCTCAGGCTGCAGAGTCACGAGTGGCAGCGGCAGAGTCCCAGGCGGTATTGGTTCTGGCGGCCGAAGCACCAGCGGCAGAGGCAAGGGCCCAGGCGGTAGAGGCTCTGGAGGCTGAGGCACCAGCGGCAGACGCCCAGTAGGTAGAGGCTCTGGCGGCGGAGGCACCAGTGGCACCAGCAGAGGCCCAGGTGGAAGAGGCTCAGGCGGCAGAGGCACCAGTGGCAGCGGTAAGGGAACAGGCGGTAGAGGCTCTGGCGGCGGAAGCTCCTGCGGCAGCGGCATAGGCCCAGGCAGTAGAAGCTGAGGCTGTGGAGGAACCAGTGGCAGCAGCAGAGGCCCAGGCAGTATAGGGTCTGGCGGCGGAAGCACCAGCGGCAGCGGCAAGTGCCCAGGCGGTAGAGGCTGTGACGTCAGAGGCACCAGCGTTAGTGGCAGAGGCTTAGGCGGTAGAGGCTCAGGCTGCGGAGGCACCAGCGGCACCGGCAGAGGCCCAGGTGGTAGAGGCTCTGGCGTTGGAAGCACCAGCGGAAGCAGCAACGGCCCAGGCAGTAGAGGCTCAGGCTGCGGAGGCACCAGCGGCACCGGTAGAAGCTCAGGTGGTACAGATTCGGGCAACGGAGGCACCAGCGGCGGCAGCAGTGGCGCAGGCAGCGTTGGCTGAGGCGGAAGAGGCCCAGGCGGTAGTGGCTCGGGATGCGGAGGCACCAGCGGCAGCAGCAAAGGCCCAGGCAGTAGAGGCTCGGGCTGCGGAGGCACCAGCGGAAGCAGCAGAGGCCAAGACACTATAGCGTCTGGCGGCGGACGCACCAGCGGCAGCGGCCAGGGCCCAGGCGGTAGAGGCTCTGGCGGCTGTGGAGGCACCAGGGGCACCGGCAGAGGTCCAGGCGGTAGAGGCTATGGCTGCGGAAGCACCAGCGGCAGCAGCAATGGCCCAAGCGGTAGAGGCTCGGGCGGCAGAGGCACGAGCGGCACCAGCAGAGACCCAGGCAGTATTGGTTCTGGCGGCGGAAGCAGCAGCGGCAGCAGCAACGGCCCAGGCGTTAGAGGCTCGGGCTGCAGAAGCACGAGCGGCAGCGGCTGAGACCCAGGCAGTATTGGTTCTGGCGGCGGAAGCAGCAGCCGCAGCAGCAGAGGACCAGGCGGTAGAGGCTCTGACGGCGGCGGGACCAGCAGCAGCGACAGAGACCCAGGTGGCGGAGGCTTTGGCGGCGGAGGCAACAACACCAGCAGCAAAGGCCAGGCGGTAGAGGCTCAGGCTGTGGAGGCACCAGTGGCAGCAGCAGAGGTCCAGACGGAAGAGTCTCAGGGGGCACCAGTAAAGGCCCAGCCGGTAGAGGCTCTGGCAGCGGAGGCACCAGCGGCAGCAGCAGAGGCCAAGGCAGTAGATGCTCTGGTGGTGGAAGCACCAGCCGCAGCAGCAGAGGACCAGGCGGTAGAGGCTCTGACGGCGGCGGGACCAGCAGCAGCGACAGAGACCCAGGTGGCAGAGGCTCTGTCGGCGGAGGCAACAGCCGCAGCAGCAAAGGCACAAGCGGAAGAGGCTCAGGCGACGGAGGCACCAGTGGCAGCAGCAGAGGTCCAGACGGAAGAGTCTCAGGGGGCACCAGCAAAGGCCCAGCCGGTAGAGGCTCTGGCAGCGGAGGCACCAGCGGCAGTGGCAGAGGCCCAGGCGGTAGAGGCTCTGGCGGCGGAGGCACCACCGGCAGTGGAGGCGGCACCACCGGCAGCTGCAGAGGTCCAGGCGATGCAGCCTGTACGGCGGCCGAACCAGCAAGGGCGGCATAGGCCCAGGAGATAAGAGGCTCAGGCTGCCGAGGCACCAGTGGCAGCAACAGAGGCCCAGGAGGTAGAGCCTCAGGCGGGGGCGGCACCAGCAGCAGCGACAGAGACCCAGGTGGCAGAGGCTCTGGCGGCGGAGGCAACAACGGCAGAGGCACAGGTGGCAGAGGCTCTGGAGGCGGAGGCAACAGCGACAGCAGCAAAGGCCCAGGCGGTAGAGGCTCTGGCGGAAGTACCTGTGGCAGCGGCAAGGGCCCAAGCAGTAGAGGCTCTGGCAGCGGAGGCACCAGTGGCAGCAGCAGAGGCCCAGGCGGAGGAGGCTTAGGCGGCGGAGGCACCAGCGGCAGCAGCAGACGTCCAGACGGAAGAGGCTCAGGTGGCATTGGCACCAGCGGCAACGGCAGAAGCTCAGATGGTACAGATTCGGGCAACGGAGGCACCAGTGGCAACAGCAGTGTCGCAGGCGGCATTGTCTGAGGCGATAGAGGCCCAGGCGATAGAGACTCTGTAAGTGGAGGCACCAGTGCCAGAGGACCATGTGGTAGGGGCTCTGACGGCGGAGGCAAAAGCAGCAGCTACATATTCCCAGGTGGCAGAGGCTCTGGCGGCGGAGGCACCAGCAGCACCGGTAGTGGCCATGGCGGTAGAGTCTCAGGCTTTGGAGGCACCAGCGGCAGCGGCAGAGACACAAGTGGCAGAGGCACGAGCGGCACCGGCAGAGGCACACACGTTGGCAGCAGAGGGCCCAGGCGTTAGAGATTTTGGCGGCTGAAGCACCAGCGGCAGTAGCAGAGGCCCAGGCGGTAGAGGCTCGGGCTGTGGAGGCACCAATGGCAGCAGCAGAGGCCCAGGCAGTAGAGACTCTGGCGCCGGAAGCACCAGTGGCAAGGGCCCAGGCGGTAGAGGCTCTGGCAGCGGAGGCACCTGCGGCAGTGGCAGAGGCCCAGGCGGTAGAGGCTCAGGTGGCAGAGGCACCAGCGGCAGCGGCAGAAGCTCAGGTGGTGCAGATGCGGGCAACGGAGGCACCAGCGGCAGCAGCAAAGGCCTAGGCAGTAAAGGCTCTGGCGGTGGAAGCACCAGTGGCAGCGGCAAGAGCCCAGGCAGTAGAGGCTCTGCCGGCGGAGGCACCAGCGGCAGCAGCAGAGGTCCAGACTGAAGAAGCTCAGGTGGCAGAGGCATCAGCGGCAGCGGCAGAAACTCAGATGCTACAGATTCGGGCAACGGAGGCACCAGCGGCAACAGCAGTGTCGCAGGCGGCATTGGCTGAGGTGGTAGAGGCCCAGGCGGTAGAGACTCTGACGGCGAAGGTAAAAGCAGATTCGGACGACGGAGGCACCAGCAGTAGCAGTAGTTGCGCAGGCGGGATTGGCTGAGGCACCAGAGGACCAGGCGGTAGAGGCTCAGGCTGCGGAGGCACCAGCGGCACCGGCAGAGGGACCCGCGTTGGCGGCAGAGGGCCTAGGCGTTAGAGATTTTGGCGGCTGAGGCACCAGCGGAAGTGGCAGAGGCCCAGGCGGTAGAGGCTCGGGCTGCGTACGCACCAGCGGCAGAGGCCCAGGTGGTAGAGTCTCTGGAAGTGGAGGCACCAGCGGTAGAGGACCAGGCTGTAGAGGCTCTGACGGCGGAGGCAAAAGCAGCAGCTAAAGAGACCCAGATGGCAGAGGCTTTGGCGGCGGAGGCACCAGCAGCAGTGGCAGAGGCCCAGGCGGTAGAGGCGCTGTCTGTGGAGGCACAAGGGGCACCGGTAGAGGCCAAGTCGGTAGAGGCTCAGGCTGTGTAGGCACCAGCGGCAGCGGCAGAGGCCCAGGCGGTAGAGGCTCTGGCGGCGGAGGCAGCAGCGGCAGGGGCCCAGGCGGTAGAGGCTCAGGCTGCGTAGGCACCAGCACAGCGACAGAGACCCAGGTGGCAGAGCCTCTGGCAGTGGAAGCACCAGCGGAAGCGGCAAGGGCGCAGGCGGTAGAGGCTTAGGCGGCGGAGGCACCAGCGGCAGCAGCAGAGGTCCAGACGGAAGAGGCTCAGGTGGCAGAGGCACCAGCGGCAACGGCAGAAGCTCAGGTGCTACAGATTCTGGCAACGGAGGCACCAGCGGCAACAGCAGTGTCGCAGGCGGCATTGTCTGAGGTGATAGAGGCCCAGGCGGTAGAGACTCTGTAAGTGGAGGCACCAGTGCCAGAGGACCATGTGGTAGGGGCTCTGACGGCGGAGGCAAAAGCAGCAGCTACATATTCCCAGGTGGCAGAGGCTCTGGCGGCGGAGGCACCAGCAGCACCGGTAGTGGCCATGGCGGTAGAGTCTCAGGCTTTGGAGGCACCAGCGGCACCGGCAGAAGCCCAGGCGGCAGAGGCTCAGGCTGCGGAGGCACCAGCGGCACCGGCAGAGGCCCAGGCGGTAGAGGCTCTGACGGCGGAGGCACCACCAGCAGCGACAGAGACCCAAGTGACAGAGGCACCAGCGGCACCGGCAGAGGCACCTACGTTGGCAGCAGAGGGCCCAGGCGTTAGAGATTTTGGCGGCTGAAGCACCAGCGGCAGTGGCAGAGGCCCAGGCGGTAGAGGCTCGGGCTGTGGAGGCACCAATGGCAGCAGCAGAGGCCCAGGCAGTAGAGACTTTGGCGTCGGAAGCAGCACCAGCACAGCGACAGAGACCCAGGTGGCAGAGGCTCTGACAGTGGAAGTACCAGCGGAAGAGGCAAGGGCCCAGGCGGTAGAGGCTCTGGCGGCGGAGGCAGCAGCCGCACCGGCAAGGGACCAGTCGGGAGAGGCTCAGGCTGTGGAGGCACCAGCGGCAGAGGCCCAGGCGGTAGAGGCTCTGGCGGTGGAAGCACCAGCGGCAGCGGCAAGGGCCCAGGCGGTAGAGGCTCTTGCGGCGGAGGCAGCAGCCGCACCGGCAAGGGACCAGTCGGGAGAGGCTCAGGCTGTGGAGGCACCAGCGGCAGAGGCCCAGGCGGTCGAGGCTATGGCGGTGAAAGCAGCAGCGGCAGCGGTGGAGGCCCAGGCGGTAGAGGCTCAGGCTGCGCAGGCACCAGCGGCAGAGGCACAGGCGGTAGAGGCTCTGGCGGCGGAGGCAGCACCGGTAGCGGTGGAGGAACCACCGGCAGCTGCAGAGGTCCAGGCGATGCAGCCTGTACGGCGGCCGAACCAGCAAGGGTGCCAGAGGCCCAGGCTGTAGACGCTCAGGCTGCCGAGGCACCAGTGGCAGCAACAGAGGCCCAGGAGGTACAGGCTCTGGCGGTAGAAGCACCAGCGGCAAGGGCCCAGGCGGTAGAGGCTCAGGCTGCGGAGGCACCAGCGGCACTGGCAAAGGCCCAGGCGGTAGAGGCTCTGACGGCGGAGGCACCAGCAGCAGCAACAGAGACCCAGGTGGCAGAGGCTCTGGCGGCAGAGGCAACAGCGGCAGCAGCAAAGGGCCAGGCGGTAGAGGCTCTGGCTGTGGAAGTCCAAGTGGCAGCGGCATGGGCCCAGGCAGTAGAGGCTCTGGCGGCGGACGCACCAGCGGTAGCAGCAGAGGTCCAGACGGAAGAGGCTCAGGTGGCAGAGGCACTAGCGGCAGCGGCAGAAGCTCAGGTGGTACAGATTCGGGCAACGGAGGCACCAGCGGCAACAGCAGAGGCCCAGGCAGCATTGGCTGAGGCGGTAGAGGCCAAGGCGGTAGAAACTTTGGAAGTGGAGGCACCAGCGCCAGAGGACCAGGCGGTAGAGGCTCTGACGGCGTAGGCAAAAGCAGCAGCTACAGAGACCCCGGTGGCAGAGGCTCTGATGGCGAAGGCACCAGCCGCAGTGGCAGAGGCCCAAGTGGTAGAGGCTCAGGCTGCGGAGGCACCAGGGGCAGGGGCAGAGGCCCAGGCGGTAGAAGCTTGGGCTGTGGAGGCACCAGTGGCAGAGGACCAGTGAGTAGAGACTCAGGCGGCGGAGGCACCAGCGGCACTGGCAGAGGCCTAGGTGAAAGAGGCTCAGGCGGCGGAGGCACCAGAAGCTCAGGTGATACAGATTCAGGCAACAAAGGCACCAGCGGCAGCAGCACTGGCAATGGCGGCATTGGCTAAGGCCGCAGAGGCCCAGGCAATAGAGGCTCTGGCGGCGGAGGCACCAGTAGCAGCGGCAAGGGAACAGGCGGTAGAGGCTCTGACGGCGGAAGCACCAGCGGCAGCGGCAGAGGCCCAGGCAGTAGAAGCTGAGGCTGTGGAGGCACCAGCGGCACCGGCAGAGTCCCAGGCGGTAAAGTCTCAGGCTGTGGAGCAACCAGTGGCAGCAGCAGAGGCGCAGGTAGTATAGGGTCTGGCGACGGAAGTAGCAGCGGCAGCGGCAAGTGCCCAGGCGGTAGAGGCTGTGACGGTAGAGGCACCAGCGGTAGTGGCAAAGGCCCAGGCGGTAGAGGCTCAGGCTGCGTAGGCACCAGCGGAACCGGCAGAGGCCCAGTCGGTTGAGGCTCAGGCAGCGGATGCACCAGCGGCACCGGCAGAGGCCCAGGTGGAAGAGGCTCAGGCGGCGGAGGCACCAGCCTCAGCGGGAGAAGCTCAGGTGATACAGATTCGGGCAACGGAGGCAGCAGCGGCAGCAGCAGTGGCGCAGGCGGCATTGGCTCAGGCGGCGGAGGCACCAGCGGCAGCGGGAGAAGCTCAGCTGATACAGATACGGGCAACGGGGGGCACCTGCGGCAGCAGCAGTGGCATTGGCTGAGGCGGCAGAGCCCCAGGCAGTAGAGGCTCTGGCGGCGGAAAACCAGCGGCAGTGGCAGAAACCCAGGCGTAGAGGCTCAGGCTGCGGAGACACCAGTGAATTGGGAAAGGAACAGGCAGCAGAGGCTCTGGCGGCGGAAGCACCAGCGGCAGCAGCAAGGGCCCAGGCTGTAGAGGCTCAGGCTGTGGAGGCACCAGCGGCATCGGCAAAGGCCCCGGCGGTAGAGGCTCGGGCTGCAGAGGCACCAGCGGCACCGGTAGAAGCTCAGGTGGTACAGATTTGGGCAACGGAGTCACCAGCGGCAGCCGTAGTGGCGCAGGCAGCCTTAGCTTAGGCGGCAGAGGCCCCGGCGGTAGTGGCACTGGCGGCTGAGGCACCAGCGGCAGCGGCAGACTCCCAGTCGGAATAGGATCAGGATGCGGAGGGACCAGCGGCACTTGCAGATGCCCATGTGGTAGATGTTCTGGCGGTGGAAGCACCAGCGGAAGCAGCAACGGCCCAGGCGGTAGAGGCTCAGGCTGCGGAGGCACCAGCGGCACCTGTAAAAGCTCAGGTGGTACAGATTCGGGCAACGGAGGCACCAGCTGCAGCAGCAGTGGCGCAGGCAGCGTTGGCTGTGGCGGCAGAGGCCCAGGCGGTAGTGGCTCGGGCTGCGGAGGCACCAGCGGCAGCGGCAAGGGAACAGGCGGTAGAGGCTCTGGCGGTGGAAGCACCAGCGGCAGCGGCAGAGGCCAAGGCAGTATTGGTTCTAGCGGCGTAAGCGACAGTGGCAGAAGCTCAGGTGGTACAGATTCGGACAACGGAGGATCAGGTTGCGGAGGGACCAGCGGCACCTGCAGATGCCCATGTGGTAAAGGTTCTGGCGGTGGAATCACCAGCGGCTGCGGCAAGGGCCCAGGTAGTAGAGGCTCTGGCAGCAGAGGCACCAGCCGCAGCAGCAACGGCCCAGGCGTTAGAGGCTCGGGCTGCAGAGCCACGAGCGGCAGCGGCAGAGGCCCAGGCAGTATTGGTTCTGGCGGCGGAAGCAGCAGCGGCAGTGGCAGAAGCTCAGGTGCTACAGATTCGGGCAACGGACGCACCAGCGGCAGAAGCAGTGGTGTAGGCAGCACTGGCGGAGGCGGAAGAGGAAAAGGCGGTAGAGGCTCTGGCGGCGGAGGCACCATGGGCACCGGCAAAGGCTCAGGCGGTAGAGGCTCTGGCGGAGGTGGCACCAGCGGCAGATGTCCAGACGGAAGAGGCTCAGGCTGCGGAGGCACCAGCGGCAGCGGCAGAAGCTCAGGTTGTACAGATTCGGGCAACGGAGGCACCAGCGGCTGCAGCAGTGACGCAGGCGGCATTGGCTGAGGAGCCAGAGGAGCAGGCAGTAGAGGCTCTGACGGAGGAGGCACCTGACGGCAGAGGCCCAGGCAGTAGAGGCTCGGGTTGCGGAAGCACCAGCAGCAGCTACAGAGACCCAGGTGGCAGAGGCTCTGGCGGCGGAGGCACCAGCAGCAGTGGCAGAGGCCCAGGCGGTAGAGGCTCAGGCTGCGGAGGCACCAGAAGCACCGGCAGAGGCCCAGGCCGTAGAGGTTCGGGCTGCGGAGGCACCAGCGGAAGTGGTAGAGGCCCAGGCCGTAGAGGCTCGGGCTGCGGAGACACCCACGGCAGCGGCAGAGGCCCAGGTGGTAGAGGCTCTAGCGGCGGAGGCAGCAGCGGCACCGGCAAGGGACCAGTCGGGAGAGGCTCAGGCTGTGGAGGCACCAGCGGCAGAGGCACAGGCGGTAGAGGCTCTGGCGGCGGAGGCAGCACCGGCAGCGGCGGAGGAACCACCGGCCGCTGCAGAGGTCCAGGCGATGCAGCCTGTACGGCGGCCGAACCAGCAAGGGTGCCAGAGGCCCAGGCTGTAGACGCTCAGGCTTCCGAGGCACCAGTGGCAGCAACAGAGGCCCAGGAGGTAGAGGCTCTGACGGCGGAGGCACCAGCAGCAGCAACAGAGACCCAGGTGGCAGAGGCTCTGGCGGCAGAGGCAACAGCGGCAGCAGCAAAGGCCCAGGCGGTAGAGGCCCTGGCTGTGGAAGTCCAAGTGGCAGCGGCATGGGCCCAGGCAGTAGAGGCTCTGGCGGCGGACGCACTAGCGGTAGCAGCAGAGGCCCAGGTGGAAGAGGCTTAGGCGGCAGAGACACCAGCGGCAGCAGAGGTCCAGCAGAGGTCCAGACGGAAGAGGCTCAGGTGGCAGAGACATCAGCGGCAGAAGCTCAGGTGGTACAGATTCGGGCAACGGAGGCACCAGCGGCAACAGCAGAGGCCCAGGCGGCATTGGCTGAGGCGGTAGAGGCCAAGGCAGTAGAGACTTTGGAAGTGGAGGCACCAGCGCCAGAGGACCAGGCGGTAGAGGCTCTGACGGCGGAGGCAAAAGCAGCAGCTACAGAGACCCCGGTGGCAGAGGCTCTGGTGGTGAAGGCACCAGCCGCAGTGGCAGAGGCCCAAGTGGTAGAGGCTCAGGCGGCGGAGGCACCAGCGGCAGCGGGAGAAGCTCAGGTGATACAGATTCGGGCAACGAAGGCACCAGCGGCAGCAGCAGTGGCAATGGCGGCCTTGGCTAAGGCCGCAGAGGCCCAGGCAATAGAGGCTCTGGCGGCGGATGCACCAGTGGCAGCGGCTAGGGAACAGGCGGTAGAGGCTCTGGCGGCGGAAGCACCAGCGGCAGCGGCAGAGGCCCAGGCAGTAGAAGCTGAGGCTGTGGAGGCACCAGCGGCACCGGCAGAGTCCCAGGCGGTAAGGTCTCAGGCTGTGGAGCAACCAGTGGCAGCAGCAGAGGCGCAGGTAGTATAGGGTCTGGCGACGGAAGCAGCAGCGGCAGCGGCAAGTGCCCAGGCGGTAGAGGGTGTGACGGTTGAGGCACCAGCGGTAGTGGCAAAGGCCCAGGCGGTAGAGGCCCAGGCTGCGTAGGCACCAGCGAAACCGGCAGAGGCCCAGTCGGTTGAGGCTCAGGCAGCGGAGGCACCAGTGGCACCGGCAGAGGCCCAGGTGGAAGAGGCTCAGGCGGCGGAGGCACCAGCTGCAGCGGGAGAAGCTCAGGTGATACAGATTCGGGCAACGGAGGCAGCAGCGGCAGCAGCAGTGGCGCAGGCGGCATTGGCTCAGGCGGCCGAGGCACCAGCGGCAGCGGGAGAAGCTCAGGTGATACAGATTCGGGCAACGGGGGCACCTGCGGCAGCAGCAGTGGCGCAGGCGGCATTGGCTGAGGCGGCAGAGCCCCAGGTGGTAGAGGCTCTGGCGGCGGAAAACCAGCGGCAGTGGCAGAAACCCAGGCGTAGAGGCTCAGGCTGCGGAGACACCAGTGAATTGGGAAAGGAACAGGCGGCAGAGGCTCTGGCGGCGAAAGCACCAGCGGCAGCGGCAGAGGCCCAGGCGGTAAAGGTTCGGGCTGCAGAGGCATGAGCGGCAGTGGCAGAGGCCCAGGCAGTATTGCTTCTGGCGGGGGAAGCAGCAGCGGCAGTGACAGAAGCTCAGGTGTTACAGATCCGGGCAACGGAGGCACCAGCGGCAGCAGCAGTGGCGGAGGCGGCATTGGTGGAGGCGGCAGAGGACAAGGCGGTAGAGGCTCTGGCAGCGGAAAACCAGCGGCAGTGGCAGAGACCCTGGCGTAGAGACTCAGGCTGCGGAGGCACCAGTGGCAGCGGCAAGGGAACAGGCGGTAGAGGCTCTGGCGGCGGAAGCACCAGCGGCAGCGGCAGAGGCCCAGGCAGTAGAAGCTGAGGCTGTGGAGGCACCAGCGGCACCGGCAGAGACCCAGGCAGTATAGGGTCTGGCGGCGGAAGCGGCAGCAGCAAGTGCCCAGACGGTAGAGGCTGTGGCGGCAGAGGTACCAGCGGTAGTGGCTGAGGCCCATGCGGTAGAGGCTCAGGCTGCGGAGGCACCAGCGGCACCGGCAGAGGCCCAGGCGGTAGAGGCTCGGGCGGCAGAAGCAGCAGCGGCAAGGGCCCAGGTGGCAGAGGCTCTGGCGGCGGAGGCACCAGCAGCAGTGGCAGAGGCCCAGGCGGTAGAGGCTCAGGCTGCGGAGGCACCAGAAGCACCAGCAGAGGCCCAGGCCGTAGAAGCTTGGGCTGCGGAGGCACCAGCGGAAATGGCAGAGGCCCAGGCGGTAGAGGCTCAGGCTTTGGAGGCACCAGCGGCACCGGCAGAGACCCAGGCGGTAGAGGCTCGGGCTGCGGAGGCACCAGCGGCAACGGCAGAGGACCAGGCGGTAGAGGCTCTGGTGGCGAAGGCACCAGTGGCAGTGGCAGAGGCCCTGGCGGTTGAGCTTCAGGCTTTGGAGGCACCAGCGGCACCGGCAGAGACCCAGGCGGTAGAGGCTCGGGCTGCGGAGGCACCAGCGGCTGAGGCCAAGGCAGTAAAGGGTCTAGCGGTGGAAGCACCAGCGGCAGCAGCAACGGCCCAGGCGGTAGAGGCTCAGGCTGCGGAGGCACCAGCGGCACCGGTAGAAGCTCAGGTGGTACAGATTCGGGCAACGGAGTCACCAGCGGCAGCCGTAGTGGCGCAGGCAGCGTTAGCTTAGGCGGCAGAGGCCCCGGCGGTAGTGGCACTGGCGGCTGAGGCACCAGCGGCAGCGGCAGACTCCCAGTCGGTATAGGATCAGGATGCGGAGGGACCAGAGGCACCTGCAGATGCCCATGTGGTAGAGGTTCTGGCGGTGGAAGCACCAGCGGAAGCAGCAACGGCCCAGGCGGTAGAGGCTCAGGCTGCGGAGGCACCAGCGGCACCTGTAAAAGCTCAGGTGGTACAGATTCGGGCAACGGAGGCACCAGCTGCAGCAGCAGTGGCGCAGGCAGCGTTGGCTGTGGCGGCAGAGGCCCAGGCGGTAGTGGCTCGGGCTGCGGAGGCAACAGCGGCAGCAGGAAAAGCTCAGGTGATACAGATTCGGGCAACGGAGGCACCAGGGCAGCAGCAGTGGCCCAGGCGGCATTGGTTCAGGCGGCAGAGGAACCAGCGGCAGCGGGAGATGCTCAGGTGATACAGATTCGGGCAACAGAGGGTCCAGCGGCAGCAGCAGTGGCGCAGGCGGCATTGGCTGAGGCAGTAGAGGCCCAGGCGGTAGAGGCTCTGGCGGCGGAAAACCAGCGGCTGTGGCAGAGACCCAGGTGTAGACGCTCAGGCTGCGGAGGCACCACTGGCAGCGGAAAGGGAACAGGCGGTAGAGGCTTTGGCGGCGGAAGCACCAGCGGCAGTGGCAAGGGCCCAGGCGGGAGAGGCTCGGGCTGCGTAGGCACCAGCGGCAGCGGCAGAGGACCAGGCGGTAGAGTCTCAGGCTGCGGAGGCACCAGCGGCACCGGCAGAAGCCCAGGTGGTACAGATTCGGACAACGGAGGCACCAGCGGTAGCAGTAGTGGCGCAGGTGGCATTGGCTGAGGCACCAGAGGACCAGGCGGTAGAGGCTTTGACATCGGATGCACCAGCAGCAGCTAAGGAGCCCCAGGTGGCGGAGGCTCTGGTGGCGGAGGCACCAGCCGCAGAGGCAGAGGCCCAGGCGTTAGAGGCTCAGGCTGCGGAGGCCGCAGCGGCAGCGGCAGAGGCCCAGGCAGTAGAGACTATTGCTGCTGAAGGACCAGCGGCAGCAGCAAGAGCCCAGACGGTAGAGGTTTGGGCTGCGGAGGCACGAGCTGCAGCGGCAGAGACCCAGGCAGTAATGGTTCTGGCGGTGGAAGCAGCAGTGGCTGCAGCAAGGGGCCAGGCGGTAGAGGCTCTGACGGCTGAGGCACCAGTGGCAGACGCCCAGTCGGTATAGGATAAGGCTGCGGAGGTACCAGTGGCCCCTGCAGATGCCCATGTGGTAGAGGTTCTGGCGGTGGAAGCACCAGCGGCTGCGGCAAGGGCCCAGGTAGTAGAGGCTCTGGCGGCAGAGGCACCAGCCGCAGCAGCAAGGCCCAGGCGGTAAAGGCTCGGGCTGCAGAGGCACGAGCGGCAGCAGCAGAGGCCCAGGCAGTATTGGTTATAGAGGCGGAAGCAGCAGCGGCAGTGGCAGAAGCTCAGGTGGTACAGATTCGGGCAACGGAGGCACCAACGGCAGCAGCAGTGGCGAAGGCGGCATTGGTGGAGGCGGCAGAGGAAAAGGCGGTAGAGGCTCTCGTGGCGGAGGCAGCAGGGGCACCGGCAAAGGCCGAGGCACCGGCAGCAGATGTCCAGACGGAAGAGGCTCATTCTGCGGAGGCACCAGCGGCAGCGGCAGAAGCTCAGGTTGTACAGATTCGGGCAACGGAGGCACCAGCGGCTGCAGCAGTGGCGCAGGCGGCATTGCTGAGGCGCCAGAGCACCAGGCAGTAGAGGCTCTGACGGAGGAGGCACCTGACGGCAGAGGCCCAGGCGGTAGAGGCTCAATCTGCGGAGGCACCAGCGGCACTTGCATAGGCCCAGGCGGTTGAGGCTCAGGCTGCGGAGGCACCAAAGGCAGTGGCAGAGTCCCAGGCGGTAGAGGCTCAGGCTGCGGAGGCACCAGGCTCACCGTCAGAGGCCCAGGCGGTAGAGGCTCGGGCTGCGGAGGCAACTGCGGCAGCGGCAGAGGCCCACGCAGTAGAGGTTCTGGCGGCGGAAGCACCAGCGGCAGAGGCCCAGGCGGCAGAGGCTCTGACGGCCGAAGCACCAGCGGCAGCGGCAGAGGCCCAGGCAGTATTGGTTTTGGCGACAGAAGCAGCAGCGGCAAAGGCCCAGGCGGTAGAGGCTCTGGCGGCTGAGGCACCAGCAGCAGCTACAGAGACCCCGGTGGCAGAGGCTCTGGTGGAGGCACGAGCGGCAACGGCAGAGGCCCAGGCACCAGTAGAGGCCCAGTCGGTAGAGGCTCAGGCTGGGGAGGCACCAGCGTCACTGGCAGAGGCGCAGGTGGTAGAGGCTCAGGCTGCAGAGGCACCGGCATAAGCTCAGGTGGTACAGATTCGGGCAACGGAGGCAGCAGCAGTGGCACAGGCGGCGTTGGCTGAGGCGTCAGAGGCCCAGGCCGTAGAGACTCTGGAAGTGGAGGCAGCAGCGCCACAGGACCAGGCGGTAGAGACTCTGACGGCGGAGGCACCAGCAACAGCTTCTGAGAGCCAGGTGGCAGAGGCTCTGGCGGCGGAAGCACCAGCGGCAGTGACAGAGGCCCAGGCGGTAGAGGCTCAGGCTGTGGACACTCCAGCGGCACCCGCTGAAGCCCAGGCGATAGAGGCTCAGGCTGCAGAGGCACCAGTGACACCGGCAGAGGCCCAGGCGGTAGAGGCTCTGGTGGCGGAAGCACCAGCGGCAGTGGCAAGGGAACAGGTGGTAGAGGCTCTGGCGGCGGAGGCAGCAGCGACAGCAGCAAAGGCCCAGGCGGTAGAGGCTCTGGCAGCGGAGGCACCAGCGGCAGAGGCCCAGGCAGTAGAGGCTCTGGCGGCGGAAGCACCAGCGGAAGCCGCAAGGACCGAGGCGGTGGAGGCTCAGGGTGCAGAGGCACCAGCGGCACTGGCCGAGGCCCATGCGGTAGAGGCTGTGGCGGCGGAAGTACCAGCGGCAAGTGCCCACGCCGTAGAGGCTCTGGTGGCGAAGGCACCAGCGGCAGAGGCCCAAACGGTAGAGGCTCTGACGGCGGAGGCACCAGCAGCAGTGACAGAGAACCAGGTGGCAGAGGCTCTGGCGGCGGAGGCAACAACGGCAGAGGCACAGGTGGCAGAGGCTCTGGAGGGGGAGGCAACAGCGACAGCAGCAAAGGCCCAGGCGGTAGAGGCTCTGGCTGCGGAGGCATCAGCGGCAGAGGCCCAGGCAGAAGAGGCTCAGGTGGCGGAGGCACCAGCGGCAGCGGCAGAAGCTCAGGTGTTACAGATTCGGGCAACGGAGGCACCAGCGGCAGCAGCAGTGTTGCAGGCGGCATTGGCTGAGGCGGTAGAGGCCCAGGCAGTAGAGGCTCTGGAAGTGGAGGCACCAGCACCAAAGGACCAGGCGGTAGAGGCTCTGACGGCGGAGGCACAAGTAGCAGCTACAGAGAGCCAGGTGGCAGAGGCTCTGGCGGCGGAAGCACCAGCGGCACAAGCAGAGGCCCGGGCGGTAGAGGCTTGGGCTGCGGAGGCAGCAGCTGCAGTGGCAAAGACCCAGCTGGTAGAGGCTCTGGCGGCGGAGGCACCACCGCCAGCTGTAGAAGTCCAGGCGATGCAGCCTGGGCGGCGGTGGAACCCTCAAGGGTGGCAGAGGCCCAGTCAGTAGAGGCTCAGGCTGCCGAGGCAGCAGCGGCAGCGACAGAGACTCAGGTGGCAGAGGGTCTGGTGGCGGAGGCAACAGCGGCAGCAGCAAAGGCCCAGGCGGTAGAGGGTCTGGCGGCAGAGGCGGCAGCGGCAGCGGCAGAGGCCCAAGCGAAAGAGGCTCTGGCAGCAGAGGCACCAGCGGCAGTGGTAGAGGCCCAGGTGGTAGAGGCTCAGGCAGTATAAGCGGCAGCGACAAGGGCCCAGTCGGTGGGGGCTCAGGCTGTGGAGGCACCAGCGGCACCGGCAGAGGCCCAGGCAATAGAGGCTCTGATGGCGGAGGCACCAGCAGCAGCGACAGAGACCCAGGTGGCAGAGGCTGTGAGGTCGGAGGCAACAGCGGCAGCGGCAGAAGCACACGTGACAGAGGCTCTGGTTGCGGAGGCACCAGTGGCAGAGGCCCAGGCAGAAGTGGCTCAGGCGGCGGAGGCACCATCGGCAGCGGCAGAGGTCTACCCAGGCGGTAGAGACTCCGGCTGCGGAGGCACTAGTGGCACCGGTAGAAGCCCAGGCAGTAGAGGCTCTGACGGCGGAGGCACCAGCGGCAGCGGCAGAGGCCCAGACGGTAGAGGCTCTGACGGCGGAGGCACCAGCAGCAGCGACAGAGATCCAGGTGGCAGAGGCTGTGACGGCGGAGGCAACAACGGCAGAGGCACAGGTGGCAGAGGCTCTGGAGGCGGAGGCAACAGCGACAGCAGCAAAGGCCCAGGCGGTAGAGGCTCTGGCTGCGGAGGCATCAGCGGCAGAGGCCCAGGCAGAAGAGGCTCAGGCGGCGGAGGCACCAGCTGCAGCGGCAGAGGTCCAGACGGAAGAAGCTCAGGTGGCGGAGGCACCAGCGGCAGCGGCAGCGGCAGAAGCTCAGGTGATACAGATTCGGGCAATGGAGGCACCAGCGGCAGCAGCAGTGTTGCAGGCGGCATTGGCTGAGGCGGTAGAGGCCCAGGCAGTAGAGACTCTGGAAGTGGAGGCACCAGCGCCAGAGGACCAGGCGGCGGAGGCACCAGCGGCAGCGGCAGAAGCTCAGGTGGTACAGATTCCGGTAACGGAGGCACCAGCGGAAGCTTCAGTGACGCAGGCGGCATTCGCTGAGGCGGCAGAGGCCCAGGTGGTAAAGGCTCTGGCGGCGGAGGCACCAGCGGCCCCGGCAGAGGCCCAGGCGGTAGTGGCTCAGGCTGCGGAGGCACCAGGCGTAGCAGCAACGGCCCAGGCGGTAAAGGTTCGGGCTGCAGAGGCATGAGCGGCAGCGGCAGAGGCCCAGGCAGTATTGATTCTGGTGGGGGAAGCAGCAGCGGCAGTGACAGAAGCTCAGGTGTTACAGATTCGGGCAACGGAGGCAGCAGCAGTGGCACAGGCGGCGTTGGCTGAGGCGTCAGAGGCCCAGGCCGTAGAGACTCTGGAAGTGGAGGCAGCAGCGCCACAGGACCAGGCGGTAGAGACTCTGACGGCGGAGGCACCAGCAACAGCTTCTGAGAGCCAGGTGGCAGAGGCTCTGGCGGCGGAAGCACCAGCGGCAGTGACAGAGGCCCAGGCGGTAGAGGCTCAGGCTGTGGACACTCCAGCGGCACCCGCTGAAGCCCAGGCGATAGAGGCTCAGGCTGCAGAGGCACCAGTGACACCGGCAGAGGCCCAGGCGGTAGAGGCTCTGGTGGCGGAAGCACCAGCGGCAGTGGCAAGGGAACAGGTGGTAGAGGCTCTGGCGGCGGAGGCAGCAGCGACAGCAGCAAAGGCCCAGGCGGTAGAGGCTCTGGCAGCGGAGGCACCAGCGGCAGAGGCCCAGGCAGTAGAGGCTCTGGCGGCGGAAGCACCAGCGGAAGCCGCAAGGACCGAGGCGGTGGAGGCTCAGGGTGCAGAGGCACCAGCGGCACTGGCCGAGGCCCATGCGGTAGAGGCTGTGGCGGCGGAAGTACCAGCGGCAAGTGCCCACGCCGTAGAGGCTCTGGTGGCGAAGGCACCAGCGGCAGCGGCAGAGGCCCAAACGGTAGAGGCTCTGACGGCGGAGGCACCAGCAGCAGTGACAGAGAACCAGGTGGCAGAGGCTCTGGCGGCGGAGGCAACAACGGCAGAGGCACAGGTGGCAGAGGCTCTGGAGGGGGAGGCAACAGCGACAGCAGCAAAGGCCCAGGCGGTAGAGGCTCTGGCTGCGGAGGCATCAGCGGCAGAGGCCCAGGCAGAAGAGGCTCAGGTGGCGGAGGCACCAGCGGCAGCGGCAGAAGCTCAGGTGATACAGATTCGGGCAACGGAGGCACCAGCGGCAGCAGCAGTGGCGGAGACGGCATTGGTGGAGGCGGCAGAGGACAAGGCGGTAGAGGCTCTGGCGGCGGAAAACCAGCGGCAGTGGCAGAGACCCTGGCGTAGAGACTCAGGCTGCGGAGGCACCAGTGGCAGCGGCAAGGGAACAGGCGGTAGAGGCTCTGGCGGCGGAAGCACCAGCGGCAGCGGCAGAGGCCCAGGCAGTAGAAGCTGGGGCTGTGGAGGCACCAGCGGCACCGGCAGAGACCCAGGCAGTATAGGGTCTGGCGGCGGAAGCGGCAGCAGCAAGTGCCCAGACGGTAGAGGCTGTGGCGGCAGAGGTACCAGCGGTAGTGGCAGAGGCCCATGCGGTAGAGGTTCAGGCTGCGGAGGCAACAGCGGCACCGGCAGAGGCCCAGGCGGTAGAGGCTCGGGCGGCAGAAGCAGCAGCGGCAAGGGTCCAGGCGGTAGAGGCTCTGGTGGCAGAGGCAGCAGTGGCAGTGGCAGAGGCCCTGGCGGTAGAGGCTCAGGCTGTGAAGGCACCAGCGGAACCTGCAGAGACCCAGGCGGTAGAGGCTCGGGCTGCGGAGGCAGAGGCAGCGGTAGAGACCTAGGCAGTATAGGGTCTGGCGATAGAAGCACCAGCGGCAGCGGCAAGGGTCCAGGCGGTAGAGGCTCTGGCGGCGGAGGTACCAAAGGAAGTGGCAGAGGCCCAGGCGGAAGAGTCTCAGGCTTTGGAGGCACCAGTGGCAGCGGCAGAGGCCCAGGCGGTAGAGAATCAGGCTGCGGAGGCACCAGCGGCACCGGCAGAAGCTCAGGTGGTACAGATTCGGGCAACGGAGGCACCAGCGGCAGCAGCAGTGGCGCAGGAGGCATTGGCTGAGGCACCAGAGGACCAGGTGGTAGAGGCTATGACGTCGGAGGCACCAGCAGCAGCTACAGAGACCTCGGTGGCAGAGGCTCTGGTGGCGGAGGCACCAGCGGCACCGGCAGAGGCACCAGCGGCACCGGCAGAGGACCCAGGCGGTAGAGGCTTGGGCTGTGGAGCCACCAACGGCAGTGGCAGAGGCCCAGGCAGTAGAGACACTGGCAGCATAGTTACCAGTTGCAGCGGCAGAGGCTCAGGCCGTAGAGGCTCTGACAGCGGAAGCACCAGCAGCAGCGGCAGAGGCGCAGGCAGTAGAGGCTCTGGCGGCTGAACCACCAGCGGCAACTGCAGAAGACTAGGCGGTAGAGCCTCTGAGGGCGGAGGCACCAGCAGCAGCGACAGAGACCCAGGTGGCAGAGGCTTTGGCGGCGAAGGGAAAAGCAGCAGCAGGAAAGGCCCAGGCGGTAGAGGCGGTAGAGGCTCTGGCAGTGGAAGTACTAGTGGCAGCGGCAAGGGGCCAGGCAGTAGAGGCTATGGTGGTGCAGGCACCAGCGGCACCCGCAAGGGCCCATGCGGTAGAGGCTCTGACGTCTGAGGTACCAGCGGCAGTGGCAGACGCCTAGGCGGTGGAGGCTCGGGCTGCGGAGGCACAAGCGTCACCGGCAGAGGCCCAGGCAGTGGAGGCTCGGGCTGCGGAGGCACCAGCACCACCGGCAGAGGCCCAGGCGGTAGAGGCTCAGGCTGCGGAAGCACAAGCAGCACCGGTAGAGACCCAGGCGGTAGAGGCTCGGGCTGCGGAGGCACCAGCAGCACCGGTAGAGGCCCAGGCGGTAGAGGCTCAGGCTGCGGAGGCACAAGCAGCACCGGTAGAGTCCCAGGCGGTCGAGGCTCAGGCTGCGGAGGCACCAGCAGCACCGGTAGAGGCCCAGGTGGTAGAGGCTCAGGCTGCGGAGGCACAAGCAGCACCGGTAGAGTCCCAGGCTGTAGAGGCTCAGGTTGCGGAGGCACCAGCAGCACCGGAAGAGGCACAGGCAGTAGAGACTCTGTCGGCGGAAGCACCAGCGGCAAGGGCCCAGGCGGTAGAGGCTCTGGCAGCGGAGGCAGCAGCGGCAGCAGCAGTGGCGCAGGCGGCATTGGCTCAGGCGGCGGAGGCACCAGCGGCAGCGGGAGAAGCTCAGCTGATACAGATTCGGGCAACGGGGGGCACCTGCGGCAGCAGCAGTGGCGCAGGCGGCATTGGCTGAGGCGGCAGAGCCCCAGGCAGTAGAGGCTCTGGCATCGGAAAACCAGTGGCAGTGGCAGAAACCCAGGCGTAGAGGCTCAGGCTGCGGAGACACCAGTGAATTGGGAAAGGAACAGGCGGCAGAGGCTCTGGCGGCGGAAGCACCAGCGGCAGCAGCAAGGGCCCAGGCGGTAGAGGCTCGGGTTGCGGAGGCACGAGCGGCAGCGGCAGAGACCCAGGCAGTATTGGTTCTGGCGGCGGAAGCAGCAGCGGCAGAGGCAAGGGCCCAGGCGGTAGAGGCTCAGGCTGCGGAGGCACCAGCGGCAGCGGCAAGGGAACAGGCGGTAGAGGCTCTGGCGGCGTAAGCAGCAGCGGCAGTGGCAGAAGCTCAGGTGGTACAGATTCGGACAACGGAGGATCAGGCTGCGGAGGGACCAGCGCCTCCTGCAGATGCCCATGTGGTAGAGGTTCTGGCGGTGGAAGCACCAGCGGCTGTGGCAAGGGCCCAGGTAGTAGAGGCTCTGGCGGCAGAGGCACCAGCCGCAGCAGCAACGGCCCAGGCTGTAAAGGCTCGGGCTGCAGAGGCATGAGCGGCAGCAGTAGAGGCCCAGGCAGTATTGGTTCTGGCGGCGGAAGCAGCAGCGGCAGTTGCAGAAGCTCAGGTGGTACAGATTGGGGCAACGGAGGCACCAGCGGCAGCAGCAGTGGCGTAGGCGGCATTGGCGGAAGCGGCAGAGGAAAAGGCGGTAGAGGCTCTGGCGGCGGAGGCAGCAGGGGCACCGGCAAAGGCCCAGGCGGTAGAGGCTCTGGTAGAGGAGGCACTGGCGGCAGATGTCCAGACGGAAGAGGCTCAGGCTGCAGAGGCACCAGCGGCAGCGGCAGAAGCTCAGGTTGTACAGATTCGGGCAACGGAGGCACCAGCGGCTGCAGCAGTGGTGCAGGCGGCATTGGCTGAGGCGCCAGAGGACCAGGCAGTAGAGGCTCTGACGGAGGAGGCACCTGACGGTAGAGGCCCAGGCGGTAGAGGCTCAATCTTCGGAGGCACCAGCGGCACTTGCAGAGGCCCAGGCGGCGGAGGCTCAGGCTGCAGAGGCACCAGCGGCAGTGGCAGAGGCCCAGGCGGTAGAGGCTCAGGCTGCGGAGGAACCAGGGGCACCGTCAGAAGCCCAGGCCGTAGAGGCTCGGGCTGCAGAGGCACCAGTGGCATCGGCGGAGGCCCAGGCGGTAGAGGCTCTGGCAACCGAGGCACAAGCTGAAGTTGCAGACTCCCAGTCGGTATAGGATCAGGTTGCGGAGGCACCAGCGGCATCTGCAGACGCCCAGGCGGTAGAGGCTCGGGTTGCGGAGGCACCAGCAGCAGCTACAGAGACCCAGTTGGCAGAGGCTCTGGCGGCGGAGGCACCAGCAGCAGTGGCAGAGGCCCAGGCGGTAGAGGCTCAGGCTGCGGAGGATACCAGAAGCACCAGCAGAGGCCCAGGCCGTAGAAGCTTGGGCTGCGGAGGTACCAGCGGAAGTGGCAGAGGCCCAGGCGGTAGAGGCTCAGGCTGTGGAGGCACCAGCGGCATCGGCAAAGGCCCTGGCGGTAGAGGCTCGGGCCGCAGAGGCACCAGCGGCACCGGTAGAAGCTCAGGTGGTACAGATTCGGGCAACGGAGTCACCAGCGGCAGCCGTAGTGGCGCAGGCAGCGTTAGCTTAGGCGGCAGAGGCCCCGGCGGTAGTGGCACTGGCGGCTGAGGCACCAGCGGCAGCGGCAGACTCCCAGTCGGTATAGGATCAGGATGCGGAGGTACCAGCGGCACTTGCAGATGCCCATGTGGTAGAGGTTCTGGCGGTGGAAGCACCAGCGGAAGCAGCAACGGCCCAGGCGGTAGAGGCTCAGGCTGCGGAGGCACCAGCGGCACCTGTAAAAGCTCAGGTGGTACAGATTCGGGCAACGGAGGCACCAGCTGCAGCAGCAGTAGCGCAGGCAGCGTTGGCTGTGGCGGCAGAGGCCCAGGCGGTAGTGGCTCGGGCTGCGGAGGCACCAGCAGCAGCGGCAAGGGAACAGGCGGTAGAGGCTCTGGCGGTGGAAGCACCAGCGGCAGCGGCAGAGGCCAAGGCAGTATTGGTTCTAGCGGCGTAAGCGGCAGTGGCAGAAGCTCAGGTGGTACAGATTCGGACAACGGAGGATCAGGCTGCGGAGGGACCAGCGGCACCTGCAGATGCCCATGTGGTAAAGGTTCTGGCGGTGGAATCACCAGCGGCTGCGGCAAGGGCCCAGGTAGTAGAGGCTCTGGCGGCAGAGGCACCAGCCGCAGCAGCAACGGCCCAGGCGTTAGAGGCTCGGGCTGCAGAGCCATGAGCGGCAGCGGCAGAGGCCCAGGCAGTATTGGTTCTGGCGGCGGAAGCAGCAGCGGCAGTGGCAGAAGCTCAGGTGCTACAGATTCGGGCAACGGAGGCACCAGCGGCAGAAGCAGTGGTGTAGGCAGCATTGGCGGAGACGGTAGAGGAAAAGGCGGTAGAGGCTCTGGCGGCGGAGGCACCATGGGCACCGGCAAAGGCTCAGGCGGTAGAGGCTCTAGCGGAGGAGGCACCAGCGGCAGATGTCCAGACGGAAGAGGCTCAGGCTGCGGAGGCACCAGCGGCAGCGGCAGAAGCTCAGGTTGTACAGATTCGGGCAACGGAGGCACCAGCGGCTGCAGCAGTGGCGCAGGCGGCATTGGCTGAGGCGCCAGAGGACCAGGCAGTAGAGGCTCGGGCTGCGGAGGCACCAGAGGTAGTGGGAGAGTCCCAGACGGTAGAGGCTCATGCTGCGGAGGCACCAGTGGCACCGGCAGAGGCCCATGCGGTAGAGTTTCAGGCTGCGGAGGCACCAGCGGCACCGGCAGAAGTTCAGGTGTTACAGATTCACACAACGGAGGCACCAGCGGTAGCAGCAGTGGCGCAGGCGGCATTGGCTGAGGCACCAGAGGATCTGGTGGTAGAGGCTTTGACATCGGATGCACCAGCAGTAGCTACAGATACCCAGCTGGCAGAGCCTCTGGTGGCGGAGGCACCAGGCGCAGTGGCAGAGGCCCAGGCGGTAGAGGCTCAGGTTGCGGAGGCACCAGCACAGCGACAGAGACCCAGGTGGCAGAGGCTCTGGCAGTGGAAGCACCAGCGGCAGCGGCAAGGGCCCAGGCGGTAGAGGCTCGGGGTGCGGAGACACCCACGGCAGCGGCAGAGGCCCAGGTGGTAGAGGCTCTTGCGGCGGAGGCAGCAGCGGCACCGGCAAGGGACCAGTCGGGAGAGGCTCAGGCTGTGGAGGCACCAGCGGCAGAGGCACAGGCGGTAGAGGCTCTGGCGGCGGAGGCAGCACCGGCAGCGGCGGAGGAACCACCGGCAGCTGCAGAGGTCCAGGCGATGCAGCCTGTACGGCGGCCGAACCAGCAAGGGTGCCAGAGGCCCAGGCTGTAGACGCTCAGGCTGCCGAGGCACCAGTGACAGCAACAGAGGCCCAGGAGGTAGAGGCTCTGACGGCGGAGGCACCAGCAGCAGCAACAGAGACCCAGGTGGCAGAGGCTCTGGCGGCAGAGGCAACAGCGGCAGCAGCAAAGGCCCAGGCGGTAGAGGCTCTGGCTGTGGAAGTCCAAGTGGCAGCGGCATGGGCCCAGGCAGTAGAGGCTCTGGCAGCGGACGCACTAGCGGTAGCAGCAGAGGCCCAGGTGGAAGAGGCTTAGGCGGCAGAGACACCAGCGGCAGCAGAGGTCCAGCAGAGGTCCAGACGGAAGAGGCTCAGGTGGCAGAGGCATCAGCGGCAGCGGCAGAAGCTCAGGTGGTACAGATTCGGGCAACGGAGGCACCAGCGGCAACAGCAGAGGCCCAGGCGGCATTGGCTGAGGCGGTAGAGGCCAAGGCGGTAGAGGCTCTGGTGGCGAAGGCACCAGTGGCAGTGGCAGAGGCCCTGGCGGTTGAGCCTCAGGCTTTGGAGGCACCAGCAGCACCGGCAGAGACCCAGGCGGTAGAGGCTCGGGCTGCGGAGGCACCAGCGGCTGAGGCCAAGGCAGTATAGGGTCTAGCAGTGGAAGCACCAGCGGCAGCAGCAACAGCCCAGGCGGTAGAGGCTCAGGCTGCGGAGGCACCAGCGGCACCGGTAGAAGCTCAGGTGGTACAGATTCGGGCAACGGAGGCACCAGCGGCAGCAGCAGTGTTGCAGGCGGCATTGGCTGAGGCGGTAGAGGCCCAGGCAGTAGAGACTCTGGAAGTGGAGGCACCAGCACCAAAGGACCAGGCGGTAGAGGCTCTGACGGCGGAGGCACAAGTAGCAGCTACAGAGAGCCAGGTGGCAGAGGCTCTGGCGGCCGAAGCACCAGCGGCACCAGCAGAGGCCCGGGCGGTAGAGGCTTGGGCTGCGGAGGCAGCAGCGGCAGTGGCAAAGACCCAGCTGGTAGAGGCTCTGGCGGCGGAGGCACCACCGCCAGCTGTAGAAGTCCAGGCGATGCAGCCTGGGCGGCGGTGGAACCCTCAAGGGTGGCAGAGGCCCAGTCAGTAGAGGCTCAGGCTGCCGAGGCAGCAGCGGCAGCGACAGAGACTCAGGTGGCAGAGGGTCTGGTGGCGGAGGCAACAGCGGCAGCAGCAAAGGCCCAGGCGGTAGAGGGCCTGGCGGCAGAGTCGGCAGCAGCAGCGGCAGAGGCCCAGGCGAAAGAGGCTCTGGCGGCAGAGGCACCAGCGGCAGTGGCAGAGGCCCAGGTGGTAGAGGCTCAGGCTGCGGAGGCACCAGCGTCACCGGCAGAGGCCCAGGCGGTAGAGGCTCGGGCTGCGGAGGCACCAGCAGCAGAGGCCCAGGCGCTAGATGCTCTGGCAGTATAAGCGGCAGCGACAAGGGCCCAGTCGGTGGGGGCTCAGGCTGTGGAGGCACCAGCGGCACCGGCAGAGGCCCAGGCAATAGAGGCTATGGCTGTGGAAGCACCAGTGGCATCGACAGAGACCCAGTTGGTAGAGGCTCTGGCGGCGGAGGCACAAGTAGCAGCTACAGAGAGCCAGGTGGCAGAGGCTCTGGCGGCGGAAGCACCAGCGGCACAAGCAGAGGCCCGGGCGGTAGAGGCTTGGGCTGCGGAGGCAGCAGCTGCAGTGGCAAAGACCCAGCTGGTAGAGGCTCTGGCGGCGGAGGCACCACCGCCAGCTGTAGAAGTCCAGGCGATGCAGCCTGGGCGGCGGTGGAACCCTCAAGGGTGGCAGAGGCCCAGTCAGTAGAGGCTCAGGCTGCCGAGGCAGCAGCGGCAGCGACAGAGACTCAGGTGGCAGAGGGTCTGGTGGCGGAGGCAACAGCGGCAGCAGCAAAGGCCCAGGCGGTAGAGGGTCTGGCGGCAGAGGCGGCAGCGGCAGCGGCAGAGGCCCAAGCGAAAGAGGCTCTGGCAGCAGAGGCACCAGCGGCAGTGGTAGAGGCCCAGGTGGTAGAGGCTCAGGCAGTATAAGCGGCAGCGACAAGGGCCCAGTCGGTGGGGGCTCAGGCTGTGGAGGCACCAGCGGCACCGGCAGAGGCCCAGGCAATAGAGGCTCTGATGGCGGAGGCACCAGCAGCAGCGACAGAGACCCAGGTGGCAGAGGCTGTGAGGTCGGAGGCAACAGCGGCAGCGGCAGAAGCACACGTGACAGAGGCTCTGGTTGCGGAGGCACCAGTAGCAGAGGCCCAGGCAGAAGTGGCTCAGGCGGCGGAGGCACCATCGGCAGCGGCAGAGGTCTACCCAGGCGGTAGAGACTCCGGCTGCGGAGGCACTAGTGGCACCGGTAGAAGCCCAGGAAGTAGAGGCTCTGACGGCGGAGGCACCAGCGGCAGCGGCAGAGGCCCAGACGGTAGAGGCTCTGACGGCGGAGGCACCAGCAGCAGCGACAGAGACCCAGGTGGCAGAGGCTGTGACGGCGGAGGCAACAACGGCAGAGGCACAGGTGGCAGAGGCTCTGGAGGCGGAGGCAACAGCGACAGCAGCAAAGGCCCAGGCGCTAGAGGCTCTGGCTGCGGAGGCATCAGCGGCAGAGGCCCAGGCAGAAGAGGCTCAGGCGGCGGAGGCACCAGCTGCAGCGGCAGAGGTCCAGACGGAAGAAGCTCAGGTGGCGGAGGCACCAGCGGCAGCGGCAGCGGCAGAAGCTCAGGTGATACAGATTCGGGCAATGGAGGCACCAGCGGCAGCAGCAGTGTTGCAGGCGGCATTGGCTGAGGCGGTAGAGGCCCAGGCAGTAGAGACTCTGGAAGTGGAGGCACCAGCGCCAGAGGACCAGGCGGCGGAGGCACCAGCGGCAGCAGCAGTGGCGGAGGCGGCATTGGTGGAGGCGGCAGAGGACAAGGCGGTAGAGGCTCTGGTGGCGGAAAACCAGCGGCAGTGGCAGAGACCCTGGCGTATAGACTCAGGCTGCGGAGGCACCAGTGGCAGCGGCAAGGGAACAGGCGGTAGAGGCTCTGGCGGCGGAAGCACCAGCGGCAGCGGCAGAGGCCCAGGCAGTAGAAGCTGAGGCTGTGGAGGCACCAGCGGCACCGGCAGAGACCCAGGCAGTATAGGGTCTGGCGGCGGAAGCAGCAGCAGCAAGTGCCCAGATGGTAGAGGCTGTGGCGGCAGAGGTACCAGCGGTAGTGGCAGAGGCCCATGCGGTAGAGGCTCAGGCTGCGGAGGCACCAGCGGCACCGGCAGAGGCCCAGGCGGTAGAGGCTCGGGCGGCAGAAGCAGCAGCGGCAAGGGCCCAGGCGGTAGAGGCTCTGGTGGCGGAGGCAGCAGTGGCAGTGGCAGAGGCCCTGGCGGTAGAGGCTCAGGCTGTGAAGGCACCAGCGGAACCAGCAGAGACCCAGGCGGTAGAGGCTCGGGCTGCGGAGGCAGAGGCAGCGGTAGAGACCTAGGCAGTATAGGGTCTGGCGATAGAAGCACCAGCGGCAGCGGCAAGGGTCCAGGCGGTAGAGGATCTGGCGGCGGAGGTACCAAAGGAAGTGGCAGAGGCCCAGGCGGAAGAGTCTCAGGCTTTGGAGGCACCAGTGGCAGCGGCAGAGGCCCAGGCGGTAGAGAATCAGGCTGCGGAGGCACCAGCGGCACCGGCAGAAGCTCAGGTGGTACAGGTTCGGGCAACGGAGGCACCAGCGGCAGCAGCAGTGGCGCAGGAGGCATTGGCTGAGGCACCAGAGGACCAGGTGGTAGAGGCTATGACGTCGGAGGCACCAGCAGCAGCTACAGAGACCTCGGTGGCAGAGGCTCTGGTGGCGGAGGCACCAGCGGCACCGGCAGAGGCACCAGCGGCACCGGCAGAGGACCCAGGCGGTAGAGGCTTGGGCTGTGGAGCCACCAACGGCAGTGGCAGAGGCCCAGGCAGTAGAGACTCTGGCAGCATAGTTACCAGTTGCAGCGGCAGAGGCTCAGGCCGTAGAGGCTCTGACAGCGGAAGCACCAGCAGCAGCGGCAGAGGCGCAGGCAGTAGAGGCTCTGGCGGCTGAACCACCAGCGGCAACGGCAGAAGACTATGCGGTAGAGCCTCTGAGGGCGGAGGCACCAGCAGCAGCGACAGAGACCCAGGTGGCAGAGGCTTTGGCGGCGAAGGGAAAAGCAGCAGCAGGAAAGGCCCAGGCGGTAGAGGCGGTAGAGGCTCTGGCAGTGGAAGTACTAGTGGCAGCGGCAAGGGGCCAGGCAGTAGAGGCTATGATGGTGCAGGCACCAGCGGCACCCGCAAGGGCCCATGCGGTAGAGGCTCTGACATCTGAGGTACCAGCAGCAGTGGCAGACGCCTAGGCGGTGGAGGCTCGGGCTGCGGAGGCACAAGCAGCACCGGTATAGGCCCAGGCGGTAGAGGCTCGGGCTGCGGAGGCACCAGCAGCACCGGTAGAGGCCCAGGCGGTAGAGGCTCAGGCTGCGGAGGCACAAGCAGCACCGGTAGAGTCCCAGGCGGTAGAGGCTCAGGCTGCGGAGGCACCAGCAGCACCGGTAGAGGCCCAGGCGGTAGAGGCTCAGGCTGCGGAGGCACAAGCAGCACCGGTAGAGTCCCAGGCTGTAGAGGCTCAGGTTGCGGAGGCACCAGCAGCACCGGCAGAGGCCCAGGCAGTAGAGACTCTGTCGGCGGAAGCACCAGCGGCAAGGGCCCAGGCGGTAGAGGCTCTGGCAGCGGAGGCACCAGCGGCAGTGGCAGAGACCAAGGTGGCAGAGGCTCAGGCTGCGGAGGCACCAGCGGCAGTGACTGAGGCCCAGGCGGTAGAGGCTCTGGCTGCGGAGGCACCACCGGCATCAGCAGGCAGTAGAGGCTCTGGTGGTGGAACCACCAGCCGCAGCAGCAGAGGACCAGGCGGTAGAGGCTCTGACGGCGGCGGGACCAGCAGCAGCGACAGAGACCCAGGTGGTGGAGGCTCTGGCGGCGGAGGCAATAGCCGCAGCAGCAAAGGCACAAGCGGAAGAGGCTCAGGCGACGGAGGCACCAGTGGCAGCAGCAGAGGTCCAGACGGAAGAGTCTAAGAGGGCACCAGCAAAGGCCCAGCCGGTAGAGGCTCTGGCAGCGGAGGCACCAGCGGCAGTGGCAGAGGCCCAGGCCGTATAGGCTCTGGCGGCGGAGGCACCACCGGCAGCGGAGGCGGCACCACCGGCAGCTGCAGAGGTCCAGGCGATGCAGCCTGTACGGCGGCCGAACCAGCAAGGGCGGCATAGGCCCAGGAGATAAGAGGCTCAGGCTGCCGAGGTACCAGTGGCAGCAACAGAGGCCCAGGAGGTTGAGCCTCTGGCGGCGACGGCACCAGCAGCAGCGACAGAGAACCAGGTGGCAGAGGCTCTGGCGGCGGAGGCAAAAGCATCAGCAGCAAAGGCCCAGGCGGTAGAGGCTCTGGCAGAAGTACCAGTGGTAGCGGCAAGGGCCCAGTCAGTAGAGGCTCTGGCGGCGGAGGCACCAGCGGCAGCAGCAGAGGTCCAGACGGAAGAGGCTCAGGTGGCAGAGGCACCAGCGGCAGCAGCAGGTGGTACAGATTCGGGGACCGGAGGCACCAGCGGCAACAACAGTGTCGCAGGCGGCATTGGCTTAGGCGGTAGAGGCCCAGGCAGTAGAGACTCTGACAGCGGAGGCAAAAGCAGATTCGGACCACGCAGGCACCAGCGTTAGCGGTAGTGGCGCAGGCGGCATTGGCTGAGGCACCAGAGGACCAGGAGGTAGAGGCTTTGACGGCGGAGGCACCAGCAGCATCTACAGAGACCCAGGTGGCAGAGGCTCTGGTAGCAGAAGCCCAGGCAGTGGAGGCTTGGGCTGCGGAGGCACCAGCGGCAGTGGCAGAGGCCCAGGCGGTAGAGGCTATGGCAGTGGAAGCACCAGCGGCAGCGGCAGAGGCCTAGGCGGTAGAGGCTCTGGCGGCGGAGGCACGACCAGCAAGGGCGGCGGAGGAACCACCGGCAGCTGCAGAGTTAGAGGCGATGCAGCCTGTACGGCGGCCGAACCAGCAAGGGCGGCATAGGCCCAGGCTGTAGAGGCTCAGGCTGCCAAGGCACCAGTGGCAGCAACAGAGGCCCAGGAGGTAGAGCCTCAGGCGGGGGCGGCACCAGCAGCAGCGACAGAGACCCAGGTGGCAGAGGCTCTGGCGGCGGAGGCAACAACGGCAGAGGCACAGGTGGCAGAGGCTCTGGAGGCGGAGGCAACAGCGACAGCAGCAAAGGCCCAGGCGGTAGAGGCTCTGGCTGCGGAGGCATCAGCGGCAGAGGCCCAAGCAGAAGAGGCTCAGGCGGCGGAGGCATCAGCTGCAGCGGCAGAGGTCCAGACGGAAGAGGCTCAGGTGATACAGATTCGGGCAATGGAGGCACCAGCGGCAGCAGCAGTGTTGCAGGCGGCATTGGCTGAGGCGGTAGAGGCCCAGGCAGTAGAGACTCTGGAAGTGGAGGCACCAGCGCCAGAGGACCAGGCGGCGGAGGCACCAGCGGCAGCGGCAGAAGCTCAGCTGGTACGGATTCCGGTAACAGAGGCACCAGCGGAAGCTTCAGTGACGCAGGCGGCATTCGCTGAGGCGGCAGAGGCCCAGGTGGTAAAGGCTCTGGCGGCGGAGGCACCAGCGGCCCCGGCAGAGGCCCAGGCGGTAGTGGCTCAGGCTGCGGAGGCACCAGGCGTAGCAGCAACGGCCCAAGCGGTAAAGGTTCGGGCTGCAGAGGCATGAGCGGCAGCGGCAGAGGCCCAGGCAGTATTGCGTCTGGCGGGGGAAGCAGCAGCAGCAGTGACAGAAGCTCAGGTGTTACAGATTCGGGCAACGGAGGCACCAGTGGCAGCAGCAGTGGCGGAGGCGGCATTGGTGGAGGCGGCAGAGGACAAGGCGGTAGAGGCTCTGGCGGCGGAAAACCAGCGGCAGTGGCAGAGACCCTGGCGTAGAGACTCAGGCTGCGGAGGCACCAGTGGCAGCGGCAAGGGAACAGGCGGTAGAGGCTCTGGCGGCGGAAGCACCAGCGGAAGCGGCAGAGGCCCAGGCAGTAGAAGCTGAGGCTGTGGAGGCACCAGCGGCACCGGCAGAGACCCAGGCAGTATAGGGTCTGGCGGCGGAAGCGGCAGCAGCAAGTGCCCAGACGGTAGAGGCTGTGGCGGCAGAGGTACCAGCGGTAGTGGCAGAGGCCCATACGGTAGAGGCTCAGGCTGCGGAGGCACCAGCGGCACCGGCAGAGGCCCAGGCGGTAGAGGCTCGGGCTGCGGAGGCACCAGAAGCACCAGCAGAGGCCCAGGCCGTAGAAGCTTGGGCTGCGGAGGCACCAGCGGAAGTGGCAGAGGCCCAGGCGGTAGAGGCTCAGGCTGTGGAGGCACCAGCGGCATCGGCAAAGGCCCCGGCGGTAGAGGCTCGGGCTGCAGAGGCACCAGCGGCACCGGTAGAAGCTCAGGTGGTACAGATTCGGGCAACGGAGTCACCAGCGGCAGCCGAAGTGGCGCAGGCAGCGTTAGCTTAGGCGGCAGAGGCCCCGGCGGTAGTGGCACTGGCGGCTGAGGCACCAGCGGCAGCGGCAGACTCCCAGTCGGTATGGGATCAGGATGCGGAGGGACCAGCGGCACCTGCAGATGCCCATGTGGTAGAGGTTTTGGCGGTGGAAGCACCAGCGGAAGCAGCAACGGCCCAGGCGGTAGAGGCTCAGGCTGCGGAGGCACCAGCGGCACCTGTAAAAGCTCAGGTGGTACAGATTCGGGCAACGGAGGCACCAGCTGCAGCAGCAGTGGCGCAAGCAGCGTTGGCTGTGGCGGCAGAGGCCCAGGCGGTAGTGGCTCGGGCTGCGGAGGCACCAGCGGCACCTGCAGATGCCCATGTGGTAAAGGTTCTGGCGGTGGAATCACCAGCGGCTGCGGCAAGGGCCCAGGTAGTAGAGGCTCTGGCGGCAGAGGCACCAGCCGCAGCAGCAACGGCCCAGGCGTTAGAGGTTCGGGCTGCAGAGCCATGAGCGGCAGCGGCAGAGGCCCAGGCAGTATTAGTTCTGGCGGCGGAAGCAGCAGCGTCAGCAGCAACGGCCCAGGCGTTAGAGGCTCGGGCTGCAGAGCCACGAGCGGCAGCGGCAGAGGCCCAGGCAGTATTGGTTCTGGCGGCGGAAGCAGCAGCGGCCGTGGCAGAAGCTCAGGTGCTACAGATTCGGGCAACGGAGGCACCAGCGGCAGAAGCAGTGGTGTAGGCAGCATTGGCGGAGGCGGTAGAGGAAAAGGCGGTAGAGGCTCTGGCGGCGGAGGCACCATTGGCACCGGCAAAGGCTCAGGCGGTAGAGGCTCTGGCGGAGGAGGCACCAGCGGCAGATGTCCAGACGGAAGAGGCTCAGGCTGCGGAGGCACCAGCGGCAGCGGCAGAAGCTCAGGTTGTACAGATTCGGACAACGGAGGCACCAGCGGCTGCAGCAGTGGCGCAGGCGGCATTGGCTGAGGCGCCAGAGGACCAGGCAGTAGAGGCTCTGACGGAGGAGGCACCTGACGGCAGAGGCCCAGGCAGTAGAGGCTCTGGTTGCGGAGGCACCAGCAGCAGCTACAGAGACCCAGGTGGCAGAGGCTCTGGCGGCGGAGGCACCAGCAGCAGTGGCAGAGGCCCAGGCGGTAGAGGCTCAGGCTGCGGAGGCACCAGAAGCACCGGCAGAGGCCCAGGCCGTAGAGGTTCGGGCTGCGGAGGCACCAGCGGAAGTGGTAGAGGCCCAGGCGGTAGACGCTCAGGCTGCGGAGGCACCAGCGGCACCGGTAGAAGCTCAGGTGGTGCAGATTCGGGCAACGGAGGCACCAGCGGCAGCAGCAGTGGCACAGGCGGCGTTGGCTGAGGCGTCAGAGGCCCAGGCGGTAGAGGCTCGGGCTGCGGAGGCACCAGAGATAGTGGCAGAGTCCCAGACGGTAGAGGCTCATGCTGCGGAGGCACCAGTGGCACCGGCAGAGGCCCATGCGGTAGAGTTTCAGGCTGCGGAGGCACCAGCGGCACCGGCAGAAGTTCAGGTGTTACAGATTCACACAACGGAGGCACCAGCGGTAGCAGTAGTGGCGCAGGCGGCATTGGCTGAGGCACCAGAGGATCTGTTGGTAGAGGCTTTGACATCGGATGCACCAGCAGCAGCTACAGATACCCAGCTGGCAGAGCCTCTGGTGGCGGAGGCACCAGGCGCAGTGGCAGAGGCCCAGGCGGTAGAGGCTCAGGTTGCGGAGGCACCAGCACAGCGACAGAGCCCAGGTGGCAGAGGCTCTGGCAGTGGAAGCACCAATGGAAGCGGCAAGGGCCCAGGCGGTAGAGGCTCTGGCGGCGGAGGCAGCTGCGGCAGTGGCAGATGCCCAGGCGGTAGAGGCTCAGGCTGTGGAGGCACCAGCGGCAGAGGCACAGGCGGTAGAGGCTCTGGCGGCGGAGGCAGCACCGGCAGCGGCGGAGGAACCACCGGCCGCTGCAGAGGTCCAGGCGATGCAGCGTGTACGGCGGCCGAACCAGCAAGGGTGCCAGAGGCCCAGGCTGTAGACGCTCAGGCTGCCGAGGCACCAGTGGCAGCAACAGAGGCCCAGGAGGTAGAGGCTCTGACGGCGGAGGCACCAGCAGCAGCAACAGAGACCCAGGTGGCAGAGGCTCTGGCGGCAGAGGCAACAGCGGCAGCAGCAAAGGCCCAGGCGGTAGAGGCCCTGGCTGTGGAAGTCCAAGTGGCAGCGGCATGGGTCCAGGCAGTAGAGGCTCTGGCGGCGGACGCACTAGCGGTAGCAGCAGAGGCCCAGGTGGAAAAGGCTTAGGCGGCAGAGACACCAGCGGCAGCAGAGGTCCAGCAGAGGTCCAGACGGAAGAGGCTCAGGTGGCAGAGACATCAGCGGCAGAAGCTCAGGTGGTACAGATTCGGGCAACGGAGGCACCAGCGGCAACAGCAGAGGCCCAGGCGGCATTGGCTGAGGCGGTAGAGGCCAAGGCGGTAGAGACTTTGGAAGTGGAGGCACCAGCGCCAGAGGACCAGGCGGTAGAGGCTCTGACGGCGGAGGCAAAAGCAGCAGCTACAGAGACCCCGGTGGCAGAGGCTCTGGTGGTGAAGGCAGTGGCAGAGGCCCAAGTGGTAGAGGCTCAGGCGGCGGAGGCACCAGCGGCAGCGGGAGAAGCTCAGGTGATACAGATTCGGGCAACGAAGGCACCAGCGGCAGCAGCAGTGGCAATGGCGGCCTTGGCTAAGGCCGCAGAGGCCCAGGCAATAGAGGCTCTGGCGGCGGAGGCACCAGTGGCAGCGGCTAGGGAACAGGCGGTAGAGGCTCTGGCGGCGGAAGCACCAGCGGCAGCGGCAGAGGCCCAGGCAGTAGAAGCTGAGGCTGTGGAGGCACCAGCGGCACCGGCAGAGTCCCAGGCGGTAAGGTCTCAGGCTGTGGAGCAACCAGTGGCAGCAGCAGAGGCGCAGGTAGTATAGGGTCTGGCGACGGAAGCAGCAGCGGCAGCGGCAAGTGCCCAGGCGGTAGAGGCTGTGACGGTTGAGGCACCAGCGGTAGTGGCAAAGGCCCAGGCGGTAGAGGCTCAGGCTGCGTAGGCACCAGCGGAACCGGCAGAGGCCCAGTCGGTTGAGGCTCAGGCAGCGGAGGCACCAGCGGCACCGGCAGAGGCCCAGGTGGAAGAGGCTCAGGCGGCGGAGGCACCAGCGGCACCGGCAGAGGCCCAGGTGGAAGAGGCTCAGGCGGCCGAGGCACCAGCGGCAGCGGGAGAAGCTCAGGTGATACAGATTCGGGCAACGGGGGGCACCTGCGGCAGCAGCAGTGGCGCAGGCGGCATTGGCCGAGGCGGCAGAGCCCCAGGTGGTAGAGGCTCTGGCGGCGGAAAACCAGCGGCAGTGGCAGAAACCCAGGCGTAGAGGCTCAGGCTGCGGAGACACCAGTGAATTGGGAAAGGAACAGGCGGCAGAGGCTCTGGCGGCGAAAGCACCAGCGGCAGCAGCAGAGGCCCAGGCGGTAAAGGTTCGGGCTGCAGAGGCATGAGCGGCAGCGGCAGAGGCCCAGGCAGTATTGCTTTTGGCGGGGGAAGCAGCAGCGGCAGTGACAGAAGCTCAGGTGTTACAGATTCGGGCAACGGAGGCACCAGCGGCAGCAGCAGTGGCGGAGGCGGCATTGGTGGAGGCGGCAGAGGACAAGGCGGTAGAGGCTCTGGCGGCGGAAAACCAGCGGCAGTGGCAGAGACCCTGGCGTAGAGACTCAGGCTGCGGAGGCACCAGTGGCAGCGGCAAGGGAACAGGCGGTAGAGGCTCTGGCGGCGGAAGCACCAGCGGCAGCGGCAGAGGCCCAGGCAGTAGAAGCTGAGGCTGTGGAGGCACCAGCGGCACCGGCAGAGACCCAGGCAGTATAGGGTCTGGCGGCGGACGCGGCAGCAGCAAGTGCCCAGACGGTAGAGGCTGTGGCGGCAGAGGTACCAGCGGTAGTGGCAGAGGCCCAGGCGGTAGAGGCTCTGGCGGTGGAAGCACCAGCGGCAGCGGCAAGGGCCCAGGCGGTAGAGGCTCTCGTGGCGGAGGCAGCAGGGGCACCGGCAAAGGCCGAGGCACCGGCAGCAGATGTCCAGACGGAAGAGGCTCAGGCTGCGGAGGCACCAGCGGCAGCGGCAGAAGCTCAGGTTGTACAGATTCGGGCAACGGAGGCACCAGCGGCTGCAGCAGTGGCGCAGGCGGCATTGGCTGAGGCGCCAGAGGACCAGGCAGTAGAGGCTCTGACGGAGGAGGCACCTGACGGCAGAGGCCCAGGCAGTAGAGGCTCGGGTTGCGGAGGCACCAGCAGCAGCTACAGAGACCCAGGTGGCAGAGGCTCTGGCGGCGGAGGCACCAGCAGCAGTGGCAGAGGCCCAGGCGGTAGAGGCTCAGGCTGCGGAGGCACCAGAAGCACCGGCAGAGGCCCAGGCCGTAGAGGTTCGGGCTGCGGAGGCACCAGCGGAAGTGGTAGAGGCCCAGGCGGTAGAGGCTCAGGCTGCGGAGGCACCAGCGGCACCGGTAGAAGCTCAGGTGGTGCAGATTCGGGCAACGGAGGCACCAGCGGCAGCAGCAGTGGCACAGGCGGCGTTGGCTGAGGCGTCAGAGGCCCAGGCGGTAGAGGCTCGGGCTGCGGAGGCACCAGAGGTAGTGGCAGAGTCCCAGACGGTAGAGGCTCATGCTGCGGAGGCACCAGTGGCACCGGCAGAGGCCCATGCGGTAGAGTTTCAGGCTGCGGAGGCACCAGCGGCACCGGCAGAAGTTCAGGAGTTACAGATTCACACAACGGAGGCACCAGCGGTAGCAGCAGTGGCGCAGGCGGCATTGGCTGAGGCACCAGAGGATCTGGTGGTAGAGGCTTTGACATCGCATGCACCAGTAGCAGCTACAGATACCCAGCTGGCAGAGCCTCTGGTGGCGGACGCACCAGGCGCAGTGGCAGAGGCCCAGGCGGTAGAGGCTCAGGTTGCGGAGGCACCAGCACAGCGACAGAGACCCAGGTGGCAGAGGCTCTGGCAGTGGAAGCACTAGCGGAAGCGGCAAGGGCCCAGGCGGTAGAGGCTCTGGCGGCGGAGGCAGCTGCGGCAGTGGCAGAGGCCCAGGCGGTAGAGGCTCTGGCGGTGGAAGCACCAGCGGCAGCGGCAAGGGCCCAGGCGGTAGAGGCTCGGGCTGCGGAGACCCCCATGGCAGCGGCAGAGGCCCAGGTGGTAGAGGCTCTGGCGTTGGAAGCACCAGCGGAAGCAGCAACGGCCCAGGCGGTAGAGGCTCAGGCTGCGGAGGCACCAGCGGCACCGGTAGAAGCTCAGGTGGTACAGATTCGGGCAACGGAGTCACCAGCGGCAGCCGTAGTGGCGCAGGCAGCGTTAGCTTAGGCGGCAGAGGCCCCGGCGGTAGTGGCACTGGCGGCTGAGGCACCAGCGGCAGCGGCAGACTCCCAGTCGGTATAGGATCAGGCTGCGGAGGGACCAGCGGCACCTGCAGATGCCCATGTGGTAGAGGTGCTGGGGGTGGAAGCACCAGCGGAAGCAGCAGCGGCCCAGGCGGTAGCGGCTTAGGGTGCTGAGGCACCAGCGGCACCAGTAAAAGCTCAGGTGG